>NW_005366214.1:1542815-1545116 GCF_000412655.1 Myotis brandtii
ATATATAGCAACACAAAGCCTGGCACATGGTAACCTGCAATTAATATTGTTACCTGTGATAAATGCATATTTTATTAGCTGTTATTTACAGAGGTGGCTTAAATATAAATGAATAATTATAATAACTAACACTTATCTTGTATGTGTAAGTTTCTTTTAGCCATTAAGTTTTCACAACAATCCTGGGGTAGAAGTGCTCATCTCTAAGACAACTGAGGTTCTTCTACCAAACATTGAACCACGATTCTGACTCCAGTTTGCTCTGAAGAGTAATCACTATACAGTAGGATGGCTGCTTCTGAGTACACACATCAAATTTTAGTCCCCACAACTTAGAAGACTGAAATTTACTCCCTTCTTGCAAGAGAGAGCCTTATTTCACTCACCCTTGCATTTCCATTCATAATTCTATCCATTCTAGGGAGTCCCCCCAAACTTCTGCATCATGCTTTTCAAATCCTTTATCCCAATCTCATCCCACTTTAACTTAAAACACACACACACACACACACACACACACACAAAACAAGTGCTGGTGATTATGTAGATAAACCTTTGTGTGCTGTTAATAGGAATGTAAAATGGTGAAACCATTGTGGAAAACGATATGGCAGTTCCTCAAAAAATAAAAATAGAATGACCATATGATCCAGCAATTCCAAAACTGGTTATATACCCAAAAGAAGTGAAAGCAGGATCCCAAAGAGATTTGTACATCCATGTTCGTAGCATCATTATGAGCAATGGCTAAAACATGGAGTGTCCCATGTACGCATTGAATGAACAGATAAACATATAGATGCAATTGAATATTATTCAGCCTCAAAAAAGAAAGAAATTCTGAAATATGCTATGCCATGGATGAACCTGGAGGACATTATGCTAAGTCAAATAAGCCAGTCACAAAAAGATAAATACTGTATAATTCCACTTATATGAGATGCCTAAGAGTAGTTTCTCCTCCTTTGTTGAGATTTTCTATATTTTTATTCATTGTATGTTTTTCTTAATATCACTAATCATAATTACAATAGTTGTCATGAAACTATTATTTGCAACATTGAGGTTATCGAAAAATCTGCCCTTTTAAATAGTGATTTTCTTGAGAATTTGTTACATTTTCCCTGTTTTTCATATGTTGAGTAAATTTGGATTTTTGTCCTGGATACTTTGAATATTATGGCAACTCTGGATTGTGTACTATTCCTCTAAAGCATATTAATTATTTTGTTCTAGCAAAAACTAACTTGGAGGGGCTCATATTACAAGCTCCTTCTCTTGTGCAGTAGCTCAAGTCTCAAATTCTTTGATCAGTCCCTGGAGTTTGTTCCATGCATGTGAGGGTCAGGTATGGCTGTAGATTTGGGCTGAGTTATACACAAAATTTTGGTTCCTCCTCTCTGGCACTCTCCTTTCTGGGACACCCACCTCCCTTTCGGGTGGCTGAGATTGTCCTGATCTATGCGCTCTGGTTCTCCAGACCAGAAAGATAGTTTCTCTATTTGCGTTCTCCTGCTTCACATCGTGCTGGCTCAGCCTGAAGCCCCGTCAATGTCCCCTTTGCAATCCAGGATTTCACATCACATTTTGTTATGTCTCCTTAGTCTCTGCCAATCTGTGATAGTTCCTTGGTGTTTCCTTATCTTTCATGACTGACACTTTTGAGCAGTTACTTTTTAGAATGTCCCTCAGTTTGGGTTGTCTGGTGATTAGATCGAAGTTGTGCATTATTTGGAAGAATGCCTCAGAGATGATGCTCCTCAGTGCGTGATCTCAGGGGGTGCATGATATCACTGTGTATGACTAGGCTGCAGAGAATATTAACATAGTCATATTAACACAATGTCCGATTATTGATTTAATTTAAAATGGTGATATAACTACTTTGGGAGGGCGGGAAAGAGAGGCATAGGTCACACAAAATGAGCTTCATCTTTAATAGATAATGTCTGTGGAGTTGCTAAGTCAAGGAATAGCAGTATAAGCAATTGGGAATGTGGAAGCAGCTACTAAAAGCTTAAGGAGTTGAAATTAGCTAAAAGTAGTCAAAAGGGAAGAGAAGAGAGTGATCATGCAAAGAAAGCATAACTCCCATTTACCAAAGTCTCCATGCCTGAGAAATAGATAAAATGAGGTGTGCATTCTTTCTTCCAGTGCAGCAGACCTTAGGCAACCTCAGCAGCAGATTGAGACAGGCCTATTGGTATAAAAGAGGCGTTCTTTGAGTCCAGAGTGATTGCAACAGATAAGGATGAAGCAGGCTCAGGTCAAGCATTAGGAAGTAACATGTCAAGCTGATAC
>NW_005366214.1:1545223-1567869 GCF_000412655.1 Myotis brandtii
GCCCCAATACATAACTATTTTCTCGAGCTTTTGAGAATGCAAGGGGTCAGAACTTGACCTGTGCCACTGTTTGCTGTATGAGAAGATGAGAAGAAAGCTGGCACAGGTAGCTTCCAGTTTGCTTGAATGAGGAAATGTGAACATCAGGTGGCGTTAATTAGTTAGGTGTTCACAGGCGATTTCACTGACACAAAAAGGATATTATCACTGTTCCCGTTGCGCTTCAGCAGACAATAGCAAATTCACAGAATGAACCATCAGAAGTGCCAGTGGTTCTGACAGAACAAATCGAGCTCGTAGGACCTCAAAGGCAGGCCAGTTTCTTTGTTAGAATCCAAATAGCACTGTTCCTTTAGAAAGCCCATTGCTGGCTACGGGAGGTCCAGGGAGCCAGGAAGGGGCCACCTGGACCGGCCTGAGAGGAGGCAGTCAGGAAGGGGGAGGAGCTTCTGAGGCCCAAAGCCGACCTTGGTGGGGTGGAGTCCTATCCTCTCTAATGTAATTTGATGAGAAATTATTAGAAACCACTGAACATAAAACACTGCATGACATTGTAGCTCAATTACAGCAGTGGGAGAGAGAAGGGAAGTGCTGGGAGAATGCTTTTCAAAGCTCAAAGCACATCAATCTTGGAGCTTTATTTTCATTATGAAATTGCATGTAGCCTTTTCTTTTTACTGTTTATTGAAGTAAATATCCTTACAGGAGAGTGCACACGTCATACACGAACAGCGCACTGAGTTTTTACTGATTGCTTTTTATTTTTATTTTTTTTATTTTTTAAAAAAATATATATTTTATTGACTTTTTACAGAGAGGAAGGGAGAGAGATAGAGAGTCAGAAACATCGATGAGAGAGAAACACCGATCAGCCGCCTCCTGCACACCCCCCACTGGGGACGTGCCCGCAACCAAGGCACACGCCCCTGACCGGAATCGAACCCGGGACCCCTCGGTCCGCAGGTCGATGCTCCATCCACTGAGCCAAACCGGCTATGGCCTGATTGCTTTTTAAAGATAAAAACAAGAAACCAAAGTAAGAAGTAGAAGACAGGCTGGGAGAGACAGTATTCTGCTCTGTCGCCACTGAGTGACAAGTGGCTTGGTGCTCCTGTGCGCACCTGATGGCATCCCCCCGGCTTGTCTCAGCTCCTTGAAGGACCCATCAGGATTGCCTGAGGCATGACCCCTGTGAGAATGCTCACAGTGACGTTCTGCCAACTTCATGGTTGCATCCAGTAAAACCTGGGAAGGCAGTAAGAGTCTTGAGGTTCCGGGCTGTAAAAGAAATAGGACTATGAGCAGGTAAGGGAATAAATACAGATGCTGCTGTGATTTTTTCCCCCCAGGAAACTCAGGTTTTGTTTCCATCCCATGACTCATCACTGATGCAGAAAAGCAAAACAAACAAACAAACAAACAAATAAAAACAACAAAAAACCTAAATGAAAGGAGTGGACTTCTCTGACTATAAGATCGTGTCACTCCCCTTCCTAAAACCTTTCATGACAATTTGATACACTAGGAATGAAAACTAGACTCCAAACCATGATCTACTCCCCTCCTTTACTCATCGATCCTCACTCTACTGGCTGCCATCCTGGTCCTTGGCCATGCCTCAGGGCCTCTGCACTTGCTGTGCCTGTGGGGTTCAGTCTCTCTGCTGAGTGAGTAGGGCAAATTTTCTTGAAGCCAAGCCACTGGGTATAGATTCTGGGCTTGAGGTTTCTGGGGAATATTGACACCGAGGAGGACACACTGGGTGAGAGTGCCTGCAAGGGGTATTGAGGATGATCATTTGCTGATGAGTTGTGCTTTGTGATCTCCAACCCATCTGAGAGCAGGCTGTTGGGCCACTGCCCACATGTTTCCTCTAGCAATCTGGCCTTGGAGCAGGATGCGCAGTTCCTCTGACAGCTGTCCTCTGGGGTGGTGGCCAGGGTACCCAAGCGTTCTGACACATGATAAAAAAGCTGCAGGCTAGAAAGCCCTCCTAGGAGCTGTGTTCTGTTCTAACAAGCCAAGTTGGCAGTGGTATTCCTTGACCTGTGTCCACTTCTGGGGATATACCCTGAAGGTGAGTCTTGCGATCACCCTGGGGGCCTCCCACAGCTCATGAGTGCTGCTTGGCATTCATGCTTGGTCCCTGCTAATCTGGAATGTTTCTCTGTAGCAAATATCAGAATGACAAATCTAGAGACATTTGAGTGCCCTAAGGATCATGCCTGTCTAACTTGGTATGTATGACAGGAGCTTTATTCTGCACGATCTCAGGAATGCCAGAGGCATGTCCTTATATCTTAGTGTCCTTACATCTCAGTTGACCAAGTGAGCCATTCTTCTGCATGGGAAAATGCTGCTGCATGTGCAACATCCATTCTTACAGCTGTTTTCATTTCATCTAGGTCACTATATTTTTCCGTTCTAGCTAGGATCTTGTTCTCCACTGTCATGTAAATATTTTCTTTCTTCCTTTCTTTCTTCCTTTCTTTCCTTTCCTTTCCTTTCCTTTCCTTTCCTTTCCTTTCCTTTCCTTTCCTTTCCTTTCCTTTCTGTCTTCTTTCATTGATTTCAGGGAGAGGAAGGGAGAGAAGAGAGAGATAGACAGAAACATCAATGATCAGAGAGAATCATTAATTGGCTGCCTCATACATGCCCAACACTGGGGATCGAGCCCACAACCTGGGCATGTGCCCTGACCGGGAATCGAACTGTGACCTCTTGGTTCATAGGTCAACACTCAACCACTTAGCCACCACAGCCAGGCCCTGTTTCTTTTTTGAAAGACTCACTTTTACTTGTCTCTTAGGAAAACAGCCTTAATCATGGGTGGCCCTGCCTTGTAATTACCCCCAGGAGCCTTTGTCTAAGTTTCTGATCAACTTTCATTAAAACTCATGATCTGTTCTCCTTTTTTGTGTGGATGGGTGTGTCCAGGGTTGTGTGGATAACAATAATTTCAGTTGATGTGAGAAACTGGTTGTCTTGGAGCGCTCTTCTAAGTAGAAAATGCCAATTCTTTAAAAAAAAACACACACCATGCAACTCAAATAATTCTTGTTTTATTAGCTCTTTTGGAGTGGGCTCCTGTTCAGTTCAAGGTCACTTTATTTTTTATTATCAAGTATGGAGTGTAACTTGTCTGGAGGGAAGAACAAGCATGCTTAGCAGAGGCGAGTGAACTGCTCCTTCACCCTGCCCACCTCCTCTCAGGAGCAGCTGGGCTCTTCCCTCTTCTCTTTTCCTGGGCTGTAGTGAGTACCGTGATGGCCCCAGAAGATAAGTTCACTGGAACCTGTGGACGTGACCTGATTTGGAGTGGTTCCTTGCAGATGTAATGAAGGATCTAATCATCCTGTATTAAGGGCGGGCTCTAAAACAAAATGTCCGGTGCTCTTAGAAGAGAAAGATGGAGACAGAGACTCACACAAAGATGCAGACATACAGAGAAGGTGATGTGAAGACAGAGGCAGAGACTGGAGTTAGCAGCTCCACACCAAGGAACATGGAGGATGCTGGCAGCCAGGGGAGGGGCACGGAGTGGATTCTCCCTCAGAGCCTCCAGAAGGAACAAATCCTACCGACACCTTGATTTTGGACTTCTGGCCATCAGAACTGTGAAGAAATACATTAATGGGTTGTGGTAATTCATTTTGGCAGCCCTAGGAAACTAAGGCATAGGGTGTATGAAGGGATGTGAGATGTTACTATCTGTAGTGTTTGTTTGGATAATCTGAGTTCCCTCCAAGAGAGAGAAGTGGGGACTAGCAGATTATTTGGAACTGGTGTCATGGGTCCAGAATGGCTATTGCAAGGTCTTTGGAAATAAAAAAGCTAAGACAGAGGCTGGAGGCCTCCTTGAGCCCACAACACCAGGGATTTGGCTGAAGGAAGACCAGAAGGGTGTATGCCTCTCCTGTGAGACCAGTCTGTGCTGTCTGGGTAGAAAATGAACACTTGCTGGGATAAGATATGTTTGCACGTATATAATTTGTGAGGAAAATGACCACAGGAAGGGAGAGGGATATAGATATAGCTGCCTCCTGCACATCCCCTACCAGGGATCAAGTCCACAACCCAGGCATGTGGCCTGACCAGGAATTGAACCTGTAACCTCTTGGTTCATGGGTTAACCCTCAACCACTGAGCCACTCTAGCTGGGTGAGGCTAGATTTTCTTTATATGCATCACCAATATTACATGCTTCAGCAGACTGAATACAAAGATATCTATGAGAATTCAGATGTTTCTATAATTTACAAATGTGTAAAACAGAACAGTTTCTCTTAGTCTTTCTTTTGGGAAACATAATTATTTTCCCCCAAAATGTGTTATTTATGTTAACATGTAATGGGCTTATTATTGTTAATTAATAGGTAGATATATTTTTACAATTCTCAGTTTTATTTTTTACTGTGTTAAATACCTATGGGCCGAACCTACATAAACAAAAGCTCTTGAGAATACTCAATACTTTTTAAGAGAATAAAGGGACCCTGAGACCAATATGTTTACTCATGTACACATCCAATATTATTCACATGATAAAGTCTTTAGTTTCAAAGTTCTCAGTAGAAGGGAAGCACAAACTATTTGTATATAAGATACACAATGATTGAGATATTTAAATTTTTAAGTATTACTCTTGGTAGTTAATTATTCTTTTTTTCCTATAAAATAGGGTTAACATCAATTTAATGGGGTTGTTGCTGTATGTATGTATGCATGCATGTATGTAAATATATATATAAAAAGATATATGTAGAATGCATGGCATGATTCCACCTGTCTCTCCATGTTCTTTATACTTTTTAAGTAGACTATAAATATGCATAAGTATGTTGACTTAATCTGGGTTATATTCCTCTCTGGTGGCTTTGTGAGTGGTATGTATAGTCCTACAGCATTGCCCCTCACCATCAAATAAAAATGTCATGTAAAGAATATTTTAGATATCTTTCTTCATGCCCCATAAAGAGAACAGATCCAAGTGGTAACCCCTAAGTAATGATTGTTGTTGCTACCCTAAACAGAAAAAGTGATGCAGCCTGCTACAAGATGTTCTTTGTGGAGAGCTGGAAAACTGCTGTGACACCACGTTGTCCTAAGGCTGTCTCAGAACCTTAGTGAACCTGAGTGACAAGTTCCTAAGAGGAGAGATTACAGAATTCTTTTGGTGCATTGAAAAATCCTTACAACCTTTTCTTTTTTCCCCTCCACTTGACAAACTGTCCCTCAAAACCGTTGCTATTACTACTATTTTCTGTTTTTCTTTTTTCAGATTTACCTACAACGCCTCTCAGAAATCCTTGGCTGTGATGTCTGAGATTTCGGAACAGAATGGCTCATGAATGTGACTAGAAACCAGATAATGAAATTTGTGTTTGGCTTAACTACCAGGGAAAGGGCATGGAGAAATAAGCCACATGTAGTCCTTCTAGTATTTTCCTTTGATCAAATGTCATGGTTCTGAATACTAGAAATCCTGGGTTAGTTGGAAAGTTGATTAAACAGCACAGAGTTACTATGTCATTCTGAAGAAAACAAACACGTCTCTGTTGTCTTTGTAGTTTCTTTTTACAGATGCGTTGAAAAAGTTTTACATTTTAATGATATGGATTTCATTACCACCCGTGGCATCTGATGGACAGCTTATGAACATGAACTGGAAGAAGATTGATTCTTTAATGTTGGGAATGGCTGGAGAATGTTTCGTTACCAGGTAGGAAACTTTTCCAGTATCCAGTCATGGGATAGAAACCCGCTTATGGCCTCCTGGAGAGAAATTAGATAATGGGGTTGTCCAGTGGATACAGAGGTTAGGTAACTTGGACCTGAAGATACAATCCACAAGAACCAGGGTGCTCTCTGATAGCAGGTCTGCCTTTCAACCTTTTTTTTTTTTTAAAAATATATTTTTATTGATTTCAGAGAGGAAAGGAGAGGGAAAGAGAGATAGAAACATCAATGATGAAAGAGAATCATCGATTGGCTGCCTCCTGCAACGGGATCGAGCCTGCAACCTGCGCATGCGCCCTGACCAGTAATTGAACTGTGACCTCCTGGTTTTTAGGTCAATGCTCAACCACTTAGCCACACTGGCTGGGCTGCCTTTGAACCTTTGGATGGTTATTATACCCAGTTAGTCTCCAAGGAACTCATCAGATCAATTAACTATTGCTGCATTGTTATAGTTGTAACAAAACTACATCCTCATGTATGGATATAATATGACATTGAGAAAGTACCTATTTTCCCCAAGTTACTAAGAATTTAAATATTTTAAATAGGAAATAACCATTGTATTTATTTTATCACAAGCTTTTGCAGCCTCTGTTGAGATGACATCATGTGTTTTTCCTCCTTTCATCTATTAATACAGAGAATTATGTGAACAGATTTCCTGTTACCAAATCATCCTTGCATTTCTGGAATAAACCCAACTTGGCCACGGTATATTGTTTGGTTAATATAATGCTGGATTCAATTTGCTAATATTTTATTTATCACTTTTACATCAGTATTCATATGAGAAATAAGATTATAGCTTTCCTTTCTGGTGCTCTCTGGTTTTAGTATTAGTGTCTTTGTAAAAAGAATTGGGGTGTTTTTCTACTCTCCCTGAGATTGTTAAATAGTGTCAGAATTTTCCTTCCTTGGAGATTTAAACAAATTCAGTTTTTATGGTTAACACAATCTACTCACCTTAAAAAACCAATTATTTTTCATATGACTTTCCAGTTTTTACCCATATGCTTGCATAATTGTTAAACAGATGTAGTTATACCATTTATCATGTATAACTTACATTCTGTTTTTTCCCTTTAAACTTATTTCAAATGTTTTTCTACATGCTGCAGTCTTAATGATAATTTCAGTGAATAAATACTTTTCCATTGTGTGGATGGACCATAACTTAATAATTTCATATCCTTGCATAACTAGGATGTTTCTTGTTGCTATTTCTGAAAATAATGCTCAAAAAGGCAGTTTGCATGAGCTGTATTCTCATTTTAGATATTTTTGCTTTAAGATAAATTCACAGGCATGGGAGGGTAGAAACCTTTCTATGACTTTTTACACATGTGGGCAAATTATTTTCCAAAAGGTTTGTAACACTATACTAGGTCTTCAGAATTTGGGGACATTATTTGCACAACATTTTTGTCAGTATTGGGTATTATATGTATTTCCTGTCAGTAGGTAGGAAATGGCACCATAAGCATCTAGTCTGGAGTCTCAGGGGTGGGGCAAGGAGGAGAGAATTTCCCTCTAATGCTGATCACCTTTCCTGATTCCGGAGCTGATTTAGTTGCTGTTGTTTCTCAGGTGTGATGAGCGTTATTCCTGAGGTCTATCTGGGACCCCCGCCCCAGCTCTTGGATGCATTGTACTAACTGAAGTCAAAGCTCAGAACTCAGACTTTGTTCCTTTTTGTTTTTATTTGTTTTGTCTTTTAATGAACATTGACTGAGCTCTTACTCTATGCCAAGCGCTAAGTCTTAACTGCATTTGCTTAGTTTCCAAGCAAGATGCAATGGTTGGGAACATGAGGACTTCTCCAGGCAATGGAGTAGGAGTCTGCATCTGATGGCCTCCTTTGAAAGACGAAACGCCTCCCATCTCTGCTTCCCCTCAAACCCTCTAATTCGCTGACTATAAACACTAGTCACTATCTTCTGAGAAGGCTGGAAGCTGGCTTAAGGAAAGGAGAAAAAAACCTTGGCTCCTTGACACTGAACTTGTAGTTCTTACCTAGTTAATCTAGAAAAAACAAAAGCACTGTTTGCCACTTCAGCAGAAGAGACCTCTTATTTTTGCGAAATCAAAGTACTTTGTAACCATGACGAATTTCCAGTGTCAGTAAACTGTCCCCAGGGAGAGGTTCTGATTATAAATCCGCACGTAGGATAACCAGGCTCGCCTTTGCTCGTGCTGGAATTGTCACACAGGTGGCGTCTCCAGGAGGGAGCCTGGTCTCTCCCCACCTGTCAGGGGTGTTGAGAAGGATTAACTGGAGCACAGAAGCCAGTTGACACAGTTTCCATGGTTTTAAAATTTAGTTTAAGTGAGCCCAGGCAATTCAGAAAAAATAAAATACTCCTGTTTTCATGGTGATAAAAGGAAACAAATGGTAGAGTCTAGAAACCAGACTTCTGTTCTTATGTGAGTAAAGAGAATGAGGGGCAGTGAGAACAGGTGTGTTCTTAGATTAAAATTCATCTTGAGTAATATGCTAAAGCCTGGTGCTTCCCTGAATTTGAAGCTCATCAGACTTGCTATTTTTTGCCTTTTCTATAAATGAGGTATCAATCATCATTTAATAAACATTTATTGAACATGTAGAATATTCTTAGCTGTGTTTTTGATCCTGGGGATACTAATTCAAATAAAATTTTGTCCCTATCTTCAAGTTAATTGTATCTTATGAAGGGGAAAAAAGCACATGGACATGAAAATGATGGCTATTAGGTCAAGGTGTTGTGGGAACCCTGAGGAGATAAATACTTGGTGCAGATGAACTGAGTACTAAGCTCTGAGGCTTTTTATTTGATTTATTGTCCCTCTTCTCTACTCTATATCTTTCCTGGGATAACTTGTTCATCCCCAAGAGTTCCATCACCCCTGTGTGCAAATGACTCAAGTGCCTTGACCATTCTCTGGACTGCAGACCCACGTGTCCACTTGTGAGTTGATGTCTCTACTCAAATACCTGGCAAATATTTCAAAGTTAACACAAAGTGAACTCACTTGCCTCTAAACCTATTTCCTCAGGTTTTCCTGCTGGTCAATAGTGGCACCATCTACTGAGTCTGCAAAGCCAGATACTTGGGCCATCTGAGATGCTTCCCCTCCTTCATCCTTTATAACTGCATTCTGTTGCATTAACCTCCAAAATAGATTTTTATTGCTCTATCTTTTCTTTTATCCACACTTCCATTGTCTTAGTCCACACTCTTGGGATTTCTCCCCTCATTACCTCAATGGCCTCAAGTTGGTAGGAGTCTCCTTTCTCCAATCTCACCCTCCCTCCCCTACTGCACACACACTTTAGTTATCTGAGTAGAAGGAGCTATCTGGTCATATCACTCTTCTGAATAAAATCCATCTCCTGTCACTCATCCCTATGCCCAAACGACTTTCCCTTCATTCCCTGACCCTTCTGAGTTCCCTCTCACTTATGAGTGCTCTCATGCTCTTTCTCTACCAACAATGAGCGTCCTTTTCCTTTCTCTACATGTTTAGTCTCAAGTCCTTCACGTACTCAGAAGACAACTCATTCCAGGAAGCCTTCCCTTCCTCCTCCAGGTTGGGTTAACTGTCTCTCCTAACTTAGAGCCTCTATACATAAACCTGCCATAGCCCTCATCACTGTTGAAATTATTGATTTATTTTTCAGTCTTTCCTAATGGCAAGAACTATTAATTTGTTTTTCATCTCTAACCCAATACCTAAAACGGTGCTCAATAAGTAACTGCAGCATAAATGTTGTTGAAGAGGCAACTGAAACCTCTAAATGAAAAAAAGGGGTCAAGTATTTAGGGCCAAGTAAATGACATTCAAATCGATCTTACAGAACTGATAGCAGAACCACCGCTAGTAAACCCTTGGAAGCATGGAGGACAACAAGAGAGCCAAGAGATCAGCAAATGCTGCTTAAATAAAAAGCAAAACAAAACAAAAGGTGAATTATTGAAATTAGACAGGTAAGATTGATAGGTGTACATGCATTTAAGGAGGCAATACTTAAGAGCGATCAACATAAACTCACAAAAATGTCATGCCAAACAAAAAAAATTACTTTGAGAGATTTATGAAGCCACTAGATAAGGAGGATACAGAGCATATTTATTTTAGAAAAGTGCCTCAAATATCTTATTTTACCTTTTTTTTCATGATAGAGGAGAGACCCAACATGGTGACTGTCATTTGTGGCCCCATCTGTTTTCTCAGCCTCTTCCCCCTTCCCCTAAAACTATTTGGGAAGATGGGCCCATTGGCCAGTAATTTTTAACAAGAATTGAATGAGAGAGAAAATACTTTGCTTTGGGTTTAAAGAAGGTTCCATATTTGTGCCCATTTGCCTATCCCATTTGTCCCTCCTCGACATTTTAAGTCATCATAAGGTCCTTTGTGGGAACTTTGGGTAGGATGAAGGAAAAATTATACAAACTTCTTTCTCCCTCTCTTCTCTGTATTGAAAACATATGTAAAAGTTTTAGCAAAGAAATGCAGTACATAGTCAAAAAGAGCTATAATGAAAAATGGCATTTTCTTGCTCTATCCCACCTCACTCCAAATTCAGCTCTCCTGCAACAACCATTTTCAATACTTTTTAGCAGTGTCTTTTGTAATTTACTTCTTCATTTCCAAGTAATACGCCTCTACTGCTATTTTTAGATATATAAATTCCAGCCTCTCTGTATTGACTTTGAGCTATGGGAGATGAGGGGGCAGTATAAGCCAGGCATGATAGTAAAATAGAGCACACATATCGCCAGCTCTCTTCCCCTTCCCAGGTCCTTCAAATGCAGTTACCCTGTACCCTCCTGCCCCAGTTTGAGCCTTTATACAGCTGTTATTTCTGGGCTTCCCTTCCACACTCCCGTGTTGGATCTCTAATTCCTGCTTTCAATGTTTTCTTCTTCCATTATTTACTTCCTTGTTTACATTATTTGGTAGCTTCCTGAGATCATGCATGTCTGAACATTTACTTTTTTCTTTTTAATCCTCACCAGAGGATATTTTTCCATTGATTTTTAGAGAGAGGGAAAGAGAGAGGGAAAGACAGAGAGAAATATTGATGTGAGAGAAACACATAGATTGATTGCCTCCTGCACAAACCCAGACCAGGGTCCGGGCTGGGGAGGAGCTAGGTATATGCCCTTGACCTGAATCAAACTGGGACCCTTTGGTCCGCAGGCTGACAGTCTACCCACTGAGCCAAACTGTCTAGGGCTGATCATTTCTTTATTCTACTCTCATGCTTGATTGAAAAGATGCCTGGGTATAGAATTTCCCAAGATGAAAATAATTTTAATTAGAATTTTGAAGGCATTGTTCCATATTCCTGTGAAGAAGCTATGGTGGGACACTACTAGTTTACCAAATTTATTTCATCTTTTTGGGCATACAGGACAACCTCGTTCCTCAGCCTCATTTGCAGTTAGGTCAGGGTCGTCCAACTGAGTTGTGGCCAGTGGATGTGGGTGGAAGTGATGTACCCACTTCAGACTTCCACAGTCCTCCAGGCTCTCTCTTACCCTTCCATGGCTGTCTTAATAGGCCATACCTTGGAGATGGTGGCACCACAAGATGGATCCTCTGTCCCTTAATGTTTGCAGAGCCCATCTCTCTGCTTTTGCTGACTGTGAGTGATTTCATTGTCTTAAGTCATTGAGATTTGGGGGCTATTGTTAGCTGACCCTGATTCATAATCAAAACCTATGCCATTCTGATTCTAGTTTCTTTTTACATGACTTGTTTTCCATGTGACCTATTTTTCTCTTTGGAAGATTGATGGGAAAAACACAACAAAGATATGTTATTTGAGCACATTTCTGAAGGAAGTATCTGTTGAGCAGAAGGAGCAGTATAAGCAGGTTACAATGATATAATAGAGTGTGTGTGAAGAACAGTGAAAATCTGCACAGGAATTCATTCATTCATTCATTCATTCATTCATTCATTATTTATTCAGTGTCTATTACCTGTCAGGTACAATACTAGGGTATATAAGAAAAAATGGCCTTTATGGGTTAGAAATAGAAATAGAAATGTAAGTAAAAATTTATAAAATAATATATAAACACTGTAAGAACACTATAACATATTGACTAAAGGCATGGGCTCTGGATATAGACTGCCTAATTCAAATTATGTCTCCACCAGCTTTGGATGTGTGACCTTGGGCAAATTACTTACCTTTGGTTTCTCCACAGGTAAAATGAAGATAATCATATTTTAACAATATTCTTGTTGTGAGGGTAAAAGGGACAATGAAATGTAGAGTGCTTCACAGAGGAAGATTTTAAAAATATTACCTATTATTATTATTATTATTATTCAGTATGTAGGTGTAGGCTGATGCTTGGCTGGGAAGGATCTGATATGTCAAGGTGTTTGAGATGTATCCTATAGACATTAGCAATTCTCTCAACCCAGAGATGAAGGAGAAATCTATTTTTTAGTGCCTTGTCATTCTCCTTCCTTATAAAACTCAATTTTAAGGGAACAGCAATCTTCCTAAACTTTTATAAACCTTTTACATGGCTCCCCTCAATAGCATGCCTGGGGCATGTTCACAAGTTCTTATTTTTATTAAACTGACACTAGTTTCAGAGCTCATCATTCTTTCATCATATACTACTTCGGCATGTACTAGTTTTGATTTCCCAAGGCCAGTGTGAGTCAAATTTCTTCCTTCCATAACATACCTGAGGCTACTGCTTTGACTCACTGCTTCCAGACATTTGAATGTCAGGGCTGGAAGGAGGCTTTGAAGATGCTCTCATCCAATCTCCTAGCTTTTCAGATAACGAAACTGAGGGCCTAAGGGGCGATAGTGATAGATTTTCCTATAGTCAACAATGCTCCTGGCAGTAATTGTTCATGTTTGGGGCTGATAAGTAATCACGACCCTTTTTCTTGCTCTGAGCTGCAAACTAATAAAAAAAATATAACAGCCCTAGCCGGTTTGGCTCAGTGGATAGAGTGTCAGCCTGAGGATCAAAGGGCCCCAGGTTCGATCCCTGTCAAGGGCACATACCTCGGTTGCAGGCTCCTGCCTGGCCCCGGGCCCTGGTCAGGGCACATGCAGGAGTCAACCAATTGATATGTTTCTCTCATATTGATGTTTCTTTTTGTTTTTCCCTCTCTCTTCTACTCTCTCTAAAAATCAAAGGAAAAATATCTTTGGGTGAGGATTAAAAAATAAAAATAAAACACAGGAATCTGACAGGAGGAGGTAAAAATATTGACTTGCAGACTGAATGAAGTTAAATTAGAGAGCACAACTTGGTTTGTAGTCACATGACCTTTGCTCTGAATTGAACCAACACATTTGACAGGCCCTGGTGGCTGGCTACTCTACAGATCTTCCTCGCCTTTTCCCATGTTGGCAGAGCTGCTCTTCCACTGTAGAGGCTGTGAATGCCGGAGACTCCCATTGCAAGCCTTCCTTACAGCTGCGACATGCCATGTGGCCTGATTCTGGCCAATGTGGTGAAAGAGGAGTTGGCAGGAAATTCCTATAAGAGCTCTCCTCTCTTAAAAGATAAAAGCTTGTGACAAGATACTTTCCTCTCTCTCTCTCTCTCTCTCTCTCTCTCTCTCACACTTTTGGGTACTGTTACTGAAGGACACTAAGCTTGGAGCTACGGCAGCTCACAAAGGGATGCATGCCCACATGCTGATGATGGCAGACCAGAAAAGGGAAGCACCAGGTCCCTGGTGACACCTGCAGAGCCACACCGACACGGCCTCTCCCCAACTCTGGGCTTCCTGTTACTTAAGCCTGAGTACATTCATGCCACCTTCAGTGATTTGTACTTGTTATTTGCAGCCCAAGCCATCGTAACTGATAAATCTCCCTGAACTCTAACCTTTCAAGGTGTGGAGTCACTATGTTTATTGACCAATCTCATCAATCAATCAGATAAGGGTCTGGCTGAGAGTGTGGAGCAGAGAGACGGAGGCCTGAGTGTCCCATCAGACTTTTTCCTCTTGCCTGCTACAGAAAAATGAGAGTGGGAGATAAACACCCCCTCTCCCCCAACCAGCCCTGATCATAACACTGGGAGGAAAATATTAGACTGGTGTCTAAAAATAAAAGGATCCTGTATCTTGTAATTGTTTAAATTGAGAAATTAGACCCATGATTTTATGTGATGAACAGAGTTGATCTGTGTGTACTAGTATATGTGTATGTATGTGTATTCTGATAGTGCTTCTAAAGAGTCACGCCTTTGTCTCAGGCTGCTGTGGGCCTCATGGATCTTCCAGGCAGTTCAGAAAGCAGAGCATCAACCACAGTGTTAGGCTGGCCTGAAATACGTGTCTTGTTTCCAGAGTCGTAGGCATGAACAATGCAAAAAGGATGAATCTAGTGATTACATCTTTGAGGCACAGTAATTTCATTATGAAGTTTCCCTCTTCACTTTTGACCCTGAAGGGAACAGGTCATTAAAATTATGTCATTACCTATTAGGCTGTCAGAAAAGGCCACTCCTTTAGAGAGCTCCGGAATAACAGTAGTGATGGAAGTGAATAGCTCTCTGCCAGTCAAATCTGATTTCCATACTCTCCACATTTCTTTGAGGAGGTATTTCAAGCTGCAAAGAGGGAAATTAATCATAAAACCCAACCAGATCAATGTGCCAAGGAGCCGATATGTGCCCTGTTCAAATTGGCGGGGGGTGGAAACCATCAGGTTTCCTGTCCTGTGATGGGAAAGAAGATAATCAGGAAGTGGACAGTGACCCTGCTCCCTGGGCCTAGTGCTTCTAGGATTGCTTGCTGCCTGGGTCAGTCCACACCCCCACGTATGGCCCCACATGGCACTAATTTGAAGCTTGAGGCATTCCATGATGGTGCCTGCGCGGACCCACTGAGTTTTCACTTAGATATGGGAAGGCAAGTCTTGCTGAATGGACTATTTGCTCTCCTGGATATATTTGCCACACTTTAATGGAGACTGACAAAGTTCTGAGTTGGAGGAAAATGCAAATGTGATATTTGCTGTTCTTAATTGTTTATTGTCTACCACATGCGGGCATTGGGGATGGAAGGGTGAACAGACGATCACAGTGCAGGTACGTGGAGCTAACATCTGGAAGCGGTTGGAGACAAGGGAACTGTTGATGAGGTTGCAACGGGAAAGGAGCTGTGACAGGGAGGCATGAGCCATGATGAAAGCACATGACTTGGGCACCCACCTCCGACTTTGAAGATCAGAGGAGGCTTCCTGAAGGATGCAGTAGTTAAGCCAAGTCCCAAAGGATGCATAGGGGTGAAGCTGAGGTAGGGGCTGGGGAGGGGAAAGGGCAAGTGTGAAGACCTGATGGGAGAGAGTGTGGTGCTTGGCTCAATCTATAAGTCCTGAGCTTGGAGTGAGCATGGGGAGGGGCAGGAGGAGGGGCAGCGGGGCTAAGCAGAGAGCTTTGGTAAGGAGTTTGTATTTTACCCTGCATGCCATGGGGAGCAGGGCAGAGTTTCAACCAGAATATACAAATCAGGATTAGACTAACATTTACAAAGGACCTCTCCAGCTACAGTGAACAGAGAGGAAGAAGTCAGAGGCATCAGTAAGAAGGGTCCTCAAGGATTCTGAATTAGGAAACTTGAGTCACAATGTGTTTGGGAGGTAGAACTGACAGAACTGTGTGTGTAGGGAGGTGTGGGGTGTGGGACAGGGAGGTGCCTAGAATGAATCTCAGGGGTTTCATTTAGGGGAATGCCAGGTGAAAGGGGTGGGAAAGAGCCTGGAGAGAAAGATAATGAACTTTGTTTGGGACATAATAATGTTGGGGTGTTTCTGTGATATTTACATAAAGAGGTCATGTAGATAGGAAGGAAATCCATTGGATATTTATGTGGTAACATTCAGACTGTTTCAGCTTTGTGTTCTGGGTTTAGTTGGCTTATTATCATTGGCTTGTTAACTCAGAATCATGGTTTAGAGACTTTGACTTTACTCAGCTCTGAGGTCGCAAACTACATCTCTAATCCTTGGCCAGCATTTTGCAAGATGAATCAGAGATTCCAAGAGACAATGGGTTCCAAGAGATGTGCCAGCCCCAGGGGCCACAGCTAGAGAGAGAAATGGGCCTTGGGTCAGCCTACCCTTTATTATGAAATCCCTCCAGCCCCAGATTATATTAGCTTCCCTTTTCTGGACCTGATTACTCTCCTGGCTCCATTGTTCACTGAATGTCAAGGCCATGTCTGCTTTGGAGAAATTTCTCCTTGTAATTTATTTTGGTGCATTCCCTTCAGTGACACTAGGTAAGAAGCTGTGCTTCAGTCAGGCAAACAACACATTTCCAGAAATTGAGCCTCTCAGACAACGTCATTAGGTGCAGCAGATCAGAAATCAGGTTCTGGATAAACAAGCATTTTGACAAATTCCCAAACAAAAATCTTTTGTGGGCTCTTGGCTGCTTTAAGCTTTGAAATTTCCCATGCATCAGCCGCCTGGGCTCAGCTGGCGAGGACTCAGAGATATCAATAAGATTGATCTAATGATCCCCTCCCCGTAGGCTATGGTTTCTCACTGCAAGAACATAACAAGTAGCCATGGCAGCCGAATACAGTAAAGATCAGTCAGGGCTGGATTTAAATCCTAGCTCCACCATTGATGAGTCAATTTGTTTAACTTCTTGGGTCTCAGTTTCCTCATCATAAAGGGTAGGTAATAATACTTCATTGGATGTTGTTGTGAGAATTAACAGGCATGCCCCTGAAATAGGACTAGAAGGAGTGCAAATGATTTTTCCTTTCCACTGGGTGGTAAATCTATGCATCCGGCCTGCACTGTAGTTCTTGAACACGTGAAGTGTGGCTGGTTTGAATTGAGATGTATTGTCAGTTACTAGTATACGTGTTATCAATACAAATCAGACCCAAAGACTTAGTGTAGGAAAAGAATGTATAAAGAGTATAAAATATTTTATTAGTAACTAAAGGCCCGGTGCACAGATTCATGCACCAGTGGGGTTTCTCGGCTTGGCCTGTGGGGATTGGGCCAAAACCGGCTCTCCTACATCCTCTGAGGGGTCCCAGATTTCGAGAGGGTGCAGGCCAGGCCCAGGGACCCCATCGGTGTATGATCGGGGCCGGGGAAGGACTGCAGGAGGGTTCCAGGACATGTCCAGCCCATCTCACCCAGTCCCCGTTGGCCGGACCCCAACAGCAAGCTAACCTACCGGTTGGAGCATCTGCCTCCTGCTGGTCAGTGCGTGTCATAGCTACTGGTTGAATGAATGGTTGGATACTTAGCATATTAGGCTTTTATTATATAAGAGGTTTTAAATTGGTTATAAACATTTTGGATATAAACATTTTGGATAATATTAAGCTAAATATAATGTTTTATTTCTAGCACTTATCACACTGAAATTAATTATTAAAATTAATCTCACATGTTTTCTTCTACTTTAAAAAATATTTTTTTTATTGATTTCAGAGAGGATGGGAGAGGGAGAGAGAGATAGAAACTTCAATGATGAATCATTGACTGACTGCCTCCTGCACATCTCCCAAAGGGGATTGAGTCAGCAACCTGGGCATGTGCCTTGACTAGGAATCAAACTGTAACCTCCTGGCTCATAGGTTGATGTTCAACCACTGAGCCACACCGGTCAGGCTTCTTCTACTTTCTTAATGTGGCTACTAGAAAATTGGAAATTGCGTATGTGGCTTGAATTTCATTTTTACTGGACACCCCTGTTTTGGACATAGGACTTTTTCTGAAAGGCTTCCAAGATCTGAGGTTGTGACTAAAGTACTCACCTGGATCACTGCTGCAACCCCATAGCTGGCATCTTTGCTCTAATCTATCTCTTCACCATGCCCACAGGGTCTTTCTAAACACAAACTTGGCTCCCACTTTACGTTAAAATAAAGACAGAAACCTTCATAGTACCTGTCTTACAGCCTACCTGCTGTTACCTCCTCATCCCTGTCTCTCTTCCTGGACATTTTGCTATGCTCAACCGTGATGACTCCTGTAGCTTCCCAAACTCACCACACCCTCTTCCATGTCTTTAGTTATTCATTCAACAAAACGGTTTTTGATAATTAACTCTGAGCCAGGCAGTGTTCTAGGCATTGGAGAAATAGGGGTGAATAAGACAATGCTTCTGATCTGAATTCCAACCGTAGAGTCCACGTGTAGATTCTGCTGCCTGGAATGAGTCCTCTCCCAACTCATGGAAGTCACCTCTGTAGGAAGTTTCTCCTGACAACACCCCATCACCTACCCTCTCATAGCATCCTACCTCCATTTTATGAGAGCACTTATCTATCTAATGTTATATTTATTTATTTATTTATTTTTAAGTTTCTAGTTGTTTTAATTCAGTTTCTTAACAGCAATGCTTAAAAATAATCTTATTTATCTTAATACATAACAATAACTATATTATTATTTAGAGATGGAGATATAACTGATATATCATATTGTATTAGTTTTAGGTGGACAAATTTGTTTTTTTTCCTGTGTTGAGAAATTTTAAGATCTACTGTCTTAGCAACTTTCAAAGATACACTATGCAGTATTAATTGCAGCCACCATGCTGAAGATTACATCCCCTGGACTTATCCTATATAATAAAAGGCTAATATGTAAATCAACCAAATGGTGGAATGACCGGTTGCTATGACGTGCACTGACCACAAGGGGGCAGACACTCAATGCAGGAGCTGCCCCCTGGTGGTCAGTGTGCTCCCACAGGGGGAGCGGAGTGCTGCTCAGCCAGAAGCCGGGCTCACGGCTGGTGAGTGTAGCAGTGGTGGCAGGAGCTTCTCTTGCCTCTGTGGCAGTGCTAAGGACCCCTTGGCAGACATCCCCCCGAGAAGTCCTTGACTGTGAGAGGGCACAGGCCGGGCTGAGGGACCCCCCTCTAGTGCACGAATATCATGCACCAAGCCTCTAGTTTATCTTATAAGTCTGAACTTTTTGACCACCTTCACCCACATCGGCCATTCCCTAAATAAAATGTTGATTTGTTTTTAAATCAAACATATTTTGAGATAATTGTAGATTCATATACAGTTGTAAGATATAATGCAGAGACATTCATGTGCCTTTTATTCATTTTCCCTCAATGTTTTTTATAGTTAAAACTACAGCACACTATCACAACCAGGGTATTGACATGGATCCAATCACTCATCTTGTTTAGCTTTACCCAGTTCTACTTATATTCATGTGTGTGTATTTTACTTCTATGCAATTTTATGACATCTTTTGTTCATGTATCCACCACCATAGTCAAGAGACAGACCATTTCCATCACCACAAAAAATCCTTCATGTTGCCGCTATATGACCACACCCACTTCCTTCCTACCCAGGCAACCACTAGTCTGTTCTCCATTTCTATAATTTTGTCATTGCAAATATTTGTGTAACTGGATAATACAGAATGTAACTTTTTGGGATTGGCTTTTTTCAGTCAGCACGATTCTCTGGAAATTCATCCAAGTTGGTGTGTGCTCATTCCTTTTTACTGCCGAGTAGTATTCCATGCTATGGATGTGCCACAGGTTTTGAACCATTCACCTGTTGAAGGACACGTGAGTTGCTTCTAGTCCAATTAATAAAAGGCTAATATGCAAATCGACTGAACGGCAGAACGACCGGTCACTATGACATGCACTGACCACGAGGGGGCAGACACTCAATGCAGGAGCTGCCCCCTGGTGGTCAGTGCGCTCCCACAGAGGGAGCACTGCTAAGCCAGAAGCCAGGCTCACGGCTGGTGAGTGTAGTGGCGGTGTGAATAAGGCTGCTATGAACATTTGTGTACAGGTTCTCGTATGAACATACATTTCCATTTCCTTGGGATAAATGCCCGAGAGTGTAATTTCTGGGTCATATGCATGTTGGTATATTAATCTTCCACACTAGACTATTGACTCTTTGAGGGCAGGTCTTAGCTCTATTCACATTGGCATCACGTGTACTTGGCATATATCTGACATATGGCCTCTAGTGCACGAATATCATGCACCAAGCCTCTAGTTTATCTTATAAGTCTGAACTTTTTGACCACCTTCACCCACATCGGCCATTCCCTAAATAAAATGTTGATTTGTTTTTAAATCAAACATATTTTGAGATAATTGTAGATTCATATACAGTTGTAAGATATAATGCAGAGACATTCATGTGCCTTTTATTCATTTTCCCTCAATGTTTTTTATAGTTAAAACTACAGCACACTATCACAACCAGGGTATTGACATGGATCCAATCACTCATCTTGTTTAGCTTTACCCAGTTCTACTTATATTCATGTGTGTGTATTTTACTTCTATGCAATTTTATGACATCTTTTGTTCATGTATCCACCACCATAGTCAAGAGACAGACCATTTCCATCACCACAAAAAATCCTTCATGTTGCCGCTATATGACCACACCCACTTCCTTCCTACCCAGGCAACCACTAGTCTGTTCTCCATTTCTATAATTTTGTCATTGCAAATATTTGTGTAACTGGATAATACAGAATGTAACTTTTTGGGATTGGCTTTTTTCAGTCAGCACGATTCTCTGGAAATTCATCCAAGTTGGTGTGTGCTCATTCCTTTTTACTGCCGAGTAGTATTCCATGCTATGGATGTGCCACAGGTTTTGAACCATTCACCTGTTGAAGGACACGTGAGTTGCTTCTAGTCCAATTAATAAAAGGCTAATATGCAAATCGACTGAACGGCAGAACGACCGGTCACTATGACATGCACTGACCACGAGGGGGCAGACACTCAATGCAGGAGCTGCCCCCTGGTGGTCAGTGCGCTCCCACAGAGGGAGCACTGCTAAGCCAGAAGCCAGGCTCACGGCTGGTGAGTGTAGTGGCGGTGTGAATAAGGCTGCTATGAACATTTGTGTACAGGTTCTCGTATGAACATACATTTCCATTTCCTTGGGATAAATGCCCGAGAGTGTAATTTCTGGGTCATATGCATGTTGGTATATTAATCTTCCACACTAGACTATTGACTCTTTGAGGGCAGGTCTTAGCTCTATTCACATTGGCATCACGTGTACTTGGCATATATCTGACATATGGTAACACTCAATAAAACATGGAAGGACAATAAGAAGAAAGACGTGACAAAGAAAAGATAGAGAAGAAGGAAAGAAATCTATCATTATTGTCAATTGTTAGCTATTCTACCCCCACGCCTCCCTATATCATCTTTTTATTGTTTTTAAATTAATCTAGTGACTCCAGTGCTAGACAGTGCCTGGCACACAGCAGTTGCTTAATAAACATGTGTTAAATTATGTAATGAATACTCTGGGGAGTGGAACAGCTCTCCTAGTCTCCTCTGCACCCTCCTACCACCTTGCTCCTTCACCCAGGCACAAGCACGAGCACACGCAGACACACGCACGCACTCTGGGGCCATAATCCTAGGAATACGTTTCTGGAACAAAGCCAATGACTAACAAATGAGGCGCGGTTGCTTCGTAGCTTAGCTCACAACAACCTTGGCCTTGTCTGTGCGACCGCCTGGGGAATCACAAATGAAGGATTTGAGGACCCAGCAGCTTTGTGGACCCACTCCAATGAGAATACAGGATGCACTTGAAATAAAGAATGCGTCTTTGTGACTCATTAAGCTCCTCTCTGTTCCTCTCTATTAGGCATGTGTCTGCCATGCCCTGCAAAGCTATGACATTCAAAAGTGGAAGAGTCAGGCGGAAATAAAAACATTCCACTTCAGTGCCTAACTGTGTGCCCTTAATTTGATATAAATCTGTGACAATTGACAGCTACTTCTTTCAGACAGCTGTGGAGGAAGGCTTAACTTGTCCTAGTAAATCAGACACAGGCTTCATTATTTTTAGTATTGTTAACAAAAAGTCACCATAGCAACTGTACTATCATCTAGCAAATGCTATCTCTTTAAGTCAAAACGAGGAGCTGTCCCACAAATACCCAGGGCTGCGAAAGGAAGAAATGACTTGTCAGTAAAATAATTTCTTCCAAGACTTCGCCATTCATCTTCATTTGTAATCCTAGTATTTCCCCCTCTGTCATTAAGGGATATTACAAGCAACATACAACTTTTTAAAATCCAAGGCTAACCTTTCTTGTATGTGGTTTTGGAAAATCATTAATTGTATTACTTCCTTGAGACACGTAGCTTCATTTGTGGCTTTTTTATTCAGGCACAGGTGGCATAATGCTGATTAATTTGACCCTTGGACAGAACATTGTGTATTCTGAGAGGACAATGGGGAAAACTATAGGGGAGCAAGCACATCTTTTCTCAACTCTCAGGAGAGCACTCACTGTAAGGGATGCAGCCAATGGCTTCGTTCTCGGGGTCCTCACTTTAGGGTCTGTGGGCCAGAGAGGGTTCTCAGGGAGTGATGATTGGCTCAGTTAGTTTGACTCCATTCTTGGTCAGAACTGAAATTGTTTGGAAGCAGTCACGAAGATTTATTAATATATTGAATTTTGCTATTATGGTAAACCCTACACCCACAAAGTGTGATTTATAACTTAACAATTAAATCTAACACTTCAGCCTTTTTACCCCTACTGAAAAACATGTTAATTTCAGTGTCTGATCAGAGCCCCACAAGCTGACTTTGCTTGGTGCCCAGTTTTCCGGTCTCAGAACCCTGATGAGGTCTCATCACCCCCAAAGACTTTGCTTCCTCTATTCTCAGACACATTTTCCCACATTTAATACCTTTGATATCAAGAAATGCCTAATAGCTAGTGGTGTGACATGTTTTTTGTTTATTATTATTATTATTATTATTATTATTATTATTATTACTAGAGGCCCAGTGCACAAAATTCGTGCATGGGAGGGGAGGAGTTCCTCAGCCTGGCCTGCACCCTCTCCAATCTGGGATCCCTCTCGCAATCCAGGACTGCTGGCTCCTAATTGCTC
>NW_005366214.1:1568056-1587573 GCF_000412655.1 Myotis brandtii
ATATATTTTTATTGATTTCAGAGAGGAAGGGAGAAGGAGAGAGAGATAGAAACATCAATGATGAGAGAGAATCATTGATTGGCTGCCTCCTGCATGCCCCCTACTGGGGATCAAGCCTGCAATGCAGGCATGTGCCCTTGACCAGAATCAAACCTGGGACCCTTCAGTCCGCAGGCCAATGCTCTATCCACTGAGCCAAACCGGCTAGGGCAAGAAAAACTGTTTTAAATGTAATAATGTTACATGCAATAGACATTAATATTTCAAGAAAAAAGATTTTAAATATAATAATATTACCAAAGCTGTACTAACATAGTATAGTATAATATCACAAAAGTTGTAGGAAATATTAAAAATCTGCAAATAACAGGATTACTTCTATTATATTTTAACATTTTTTTCCTCTGGCTCTATTTTGGTTCATCAGTTTATGTTGTTCATTATATTCCACAAATGAGTGAGATCATGTGATATTATTATTTTTTTTAAAGAATATTTTAAAAATTGATTTCAGAGAGAGGAAGGGAGTGGAAAAGAGTGATTGAAACATCAATGATGAGAGAGAATAATGGATCAGCTGCCTCCTGCATGTACTCTTCTGGGTATCGAGCCCAAAACCCAGGCATGTGCCCTGACTGGGAATTGAACATGGGTCAACACTCAACCACTGAACCACACTGGCCAGACATGACATTTTTTATTGGCAGCTTTTTATTTCTTAGGGTTACATACAATGGTGATGAGATAAGAAAGAGTAACTACATTTATTGCCTATTTATCATGTATCAAGCACTGAGATAAGCAATTTTTGGACATTATTTCATAGAATCCTCCCATGAACCCTATGAAGGTGGCATTTTCAGTTTTGTGGGAGGCTTAGACTCAGAGTGTTATTAGACTTATCCCAAGATCACAAGTTGGCAAGTGTTAGAGTTGAGATTTGAACACAGATCAGGATGGCTTTATTGTAATACTAGAGGCCCCGTGCACAAAATTCATGCACGGGGGTGGGGGGTGTCCCTCAGCTCGGTCTGCACCCTCTCCAATCTGGGACCCCTCGGGGGAAGTCTGACTGCCAGTTTAGGCCCGATCCCGCTAAACTGGCAGTCGGACATCCATCTCACAATCTGGGACTGCTGGCTCCCAACTGCTCACCTGCCTGCCTGCCTGATTGCTCCTAACCACTTATTCCTGCCAGCCTGATCACCCCCTAACCACTCCCCTGCTGACCCGATTGAGCCCAACTGCCCTCCCCTGCAGGCCTGGTCACCCCTAACTGCCCTCCCCTGCAGGCCTGGTTGCCCCCAACTGCCCTCCCCTGCTGGCCTGGTCGCCCCTAACTGCCCTCCCCTGCCGGCCATCTTGTGACCACATGAGGGCGGCCATCTTGTGGGTGGGAGTGATGATCAATTTGCATATTACCTCTTTATTATATAGGATGAGCCTTTGGATTCTCCATCTGATTGTCCCTCAGCTTGCTATGGTCATAGAATAGTTTACAAACCTTTAAATTCTGGTGCTAGGAAGGACCTTATGATCACAGGGTCCAATTCATCATGTTACAGAGGAAACAACTGAGGTCGAGAGAAGTGAGTTTCTCAAGGCGGTCACAAAGGAAGTTGTGGTGTGGCCGAGCCAGTGAGGAGAGTCGCCTGGGGTGGCTCTCCCTGGACCAGCCTCGGTTGCCCATCTTCTCTTTGAGGCACTGGCACTGAGCTCATTCCTCCCCTGTTGTCCTGCTCCTTCTGGTCTCAGGATGGTTGCTCACCCATGTCCTTTCTTTCCTCCCCTGACCCCTAGAGAACCTGTATCTTGTGACTCACCCTCCGAAGTGACAATGAATGCTTATGAAGATGATAATGGAAGAAGATGAGAGAAGATTCTCTGGGGCCTGGGCCTGGAGACATCGCCCACACCTTAGTTTGTTACCTCAAGAGAGTGACTTTAATGGTAGGAATGTCAGTGGAGTGGAAGGGAAAGTGGTGGATGTACAGACTATGGTGGTGATGCTCTATAGGGATCCGAGCCTCAAGCACCTTTGTCTCACACAGCAGCCTCTCACTCTGCCGGTAGAGAGGCAGGTGGCGGGGCCTAGTGTAAGGATTGGCCTCCATGCACCGTTCCCCTTCTCTATACCCACGACGAGGCTGATGGGCCTCTGCCTTCCACTGGGAATGGGTTCAGAGGCCTTTTTAACAGAGTTCCAGCCAGAACCTTTCAACCAACTCCAGTTGGTTATAGGGATGGAACACCTATCTGCCATCCCCAGTGTCATCGAAGGCAGATTCCAAAATAGCTGAGCCTCCATTTCTCCCAATGGGTAAAGGAGAAAATAATCATTGATTCACAGAATTGTTGTAAAATGTAGAGAACATATGTAAGAGCACAGCAGATTTCATGGAGCCTGGTACTTAGTAGCTGCTCGGTGACTATAAATTGTCATTATTATCATGTTAATGCTGAGAGTGGGGGAAGGCATGATGTCACAACTGCATTATAAGGAAGTTAATGATTGTAGAAGAAAGGTACTCGTGGCCCCCCTTTGTTATTTTTCTTTACCTTGTGACATTGCAGACACAAGTCCGGATGTTTCAGGTCAAATCTAAAAGGGTTGAACAGTTTTCTTGGGAAACCCAGTTCAGGATGACAGCTCACCACCAATTGGCTGGCTCTACACCCAGCAAGTTGGGAAGCAGTCTGTCCCCATCACATCCAAATTCTGATCATGCTACTCACAGGCGGAGGGTTGAAGAAAGTCCCTTATTCCCAGGCTCGTTCAATTTTCTATAAACCCCTATAATAGTCTGAATCTAGAAATAGGTATATTGATGATACAGTGATGGATTCACTGAGGGTTGTTATAGGTCTCAAAAAAAATCAAACATTTAGTGAGTAGGATGTTTGTTTAAAGAACACTTTTTATTTTGCAGAAATTGGGAATGCTTTAACTTATTATTTTAGTATCATTTATCCATTTAATGTGCATCCTAAATGTCTCTGGCTATGTCATTATTTTCAGTGATATGTAAACTCTGAAGGGCAAGGATGATGTCTGCTTCATTTATTTTTTAGAGCATCCAGAACAATACCATGAACACGAGGTTTTCAATCCATTTGTATGCTGCTGTTGCAGATTTGAATACAAACTGTGTCCCATACTCATAAAGAACACCATTTCATTTTTAGTTTAGACTTTTAAGAACCAGAAATCATAGTATTATATGTAGCACAAATGTATACTTATTGGTTTATTTTAATTTTTAAAGCATCACTATTCATTTATTTTCTATTACAAAAGTCTGCTCAATGAAGAAAATGTGAAAAATGCTGAAAACTATGTAGAGGACATCCAATGTCATCATTCATTCCTGTGCTGGAAGATAAATCACTTTGAACATTTTGGTATTTTTCCCCCTAAATGATTCATTTTCAAGTGCTATTAATATTATCTAATCCTTCGCTCATTTTAAGACTTCCAAAACGATTCTTCTCCCTGCAATTTCCATCCTTTCAGCTCGTGATCCAGTGTTCTTTCCAGGAAGAATTATTGCTTTGTTATTTCTCAATGTATTGAATTGCATTGTGAGTTAAGGGAAAGAGTGTGCCATGAGCTACTAGTGACTGACTCCTGTTTCGAAGGAAAATTTAATCCATCTTGCCCCAATGCATTTGTTGTCCTGAGAGCTAGGTGAACTACCTTTGACTGTTTCCCTGGGATTATGTCACCCACCGAGGTAACTTTCTGTTTCAGTAGGTGATGTCAAGAAACAAAACAACACCCTTTAAGTGGATCAGTTTTGGAAAATAGAGACCTGCTTTATCTCCCAGGTCTTTGATGTGTTCAGTGGTTCCTGTAAGGATCTGCCTCTCTTTTGTGTTGATTGACAAGACCTTTCCTATATATTTGAGCAGTCAAGCAGCCCAGGAACAGAGGGTAGAGACATTTACCCAGAGCGAGCTTCTACCACCCATTGTGACTTGCCGAGACCTTGGGCAAGTGTGAGCTCAAGAGAAGAGTTGGCTCCCGCAAGAGCAGGTGAGTGCGTCTCATCTCTGTAACCTCCTTCCTCACGAGGGGAAGTCCAAGGAGCCCTGATAAGGTGACAGGTCAGAGCAGGAGCTGGGAGATCCGGTTTGGAAATAAATAACTCTGCAACCTGTTTCAAGTGATAATGAATTGGGGGTGTTCTGTAAGTGCAATGTCCACTCTCACTTTAACACCCAGGTATGTTCTGTCTAGTGGGCCGAGCGTGAGGGAGAGATTCTGGCTCCTGAAAGAGCCCAGGAGATGACCAAGCTGCAGAGAGGACAGACTTACAGTAGACTGGGATTATGTGTTAGCACCTCCGAGCTTTCCATCATCTGGATTTAAATGGAATCACAATGAGGTGCCATTTCAGCAGAGGCACAGAGCAGAGGCATCGGGCAGTGAAGGGGACACACTGTTATAGAAGGCCACCAAGTCAGGAGCGGGTTTCATAATATCTGTGCGTGTCCAGGCTTTGTGGTGGGTTGGGCTGGTAAAAATATAGAAGGGCGTACAATTATTATTTACCTGCCTCCCCACCTTGATTCCACATCCATCCACGACACTGAAGATATAATTTTAAGCAAACATGTAACATGGCAGCAAATACAGTGGTTCTGAAGAAAAAGAATGTGTGTGTATCCATGTATTATCTTAGGATATGCATAATTTGGGGTGTGATTCATATTTTGTGTTCATTTTGAAGAGACCATTGGAACAGCTTTTTTTGTTTTTTTTTAACACCCAAGTCAAGCCCAGCAGTTGGGCCACAATAAGGAAAAGCCTGAGGTTGCCCCTGGAGGGTTGGATGTCCAGTGAGCACCTGGGCCCACGGAATCCATATTGGAGTCAGTGAGAGGAAACGTAGGGCCCCTGTGGTGGAGTTCGTGGGCACCTGCAATTTCTCGGCTTGTTTCTTCTGAAATGCTAGGAGCGGGGCCCTTTGGTATCAACCTCGTTGGCTGCCCCACGGAGGGCAGCTGGATCAGCTAACAGACTCTCTTTCCTTTCCCTCTCCCGGGAGCAGCATGAAGCTGGCGTACCTGTTCCTCGGCCCCATGGCCCTCCTCCTCCTGGCTGGCTGCTGCTGTGTCCTCAGCACCTCCAGCGGGAACCTGCGCACCTTTGTGGGCTGTGCCGTCAGGGAGTTTACTTTCCTGGCCAAGAAGCCGGGCTGCAGGGGCCTTCGGATCACCACCGATGCCTGCTGGGGCCGCTGTGAGACCTGGGAGGTGAGTCCAGGGCAGGTCCACTTGGCCTGATTTCTAAGCATCTGCTTTTTCCTGCGGAGTTTAAAAAAACACCAATTATTTTCCTGGCTGGTGTGGCTCAGTGGTTGAGTGTTGACCCATGAACCTGAAGTCTAGGTTTGATTCCCTGTCAGGGCACATGCCTGGATTGTGGGCTCGATCCCCAGTAGGGGGTGTGTAGGAGTTAGCTGATCAATGATTCTCATCATTGATATTTCTATCTCTCTCTCCCTTTCCCTTCTTCTCTCTGAAATCAATTAAAAAACTCACACAATTATTTGGCGTGCTCCAAAAAAAAAAAAAAACAACCTGAAAGAAACCTGATCTTGTCCCTCTAATAATGCATTGGTAAAATTAATAATTTTACTTGCGTGTATCTGTGTATTTGGGAATCATCTCGGGGAGGCTAAGACGTGCTATTATTCTACCCACTTGACAGATGACATGGAGGAATCTGAGGGATAAGTAACTGCAGAGTCATGTTTATTCCTGTAGTGCAAAGGTGGGAATAAATTCTTGGTCCAAGCAAGTAACCAAAACTCTCACAGTGTTCTCCCAGCTGTGATGACGCCAGCCAAGGGACAGCCCAGAGCTGTATAGCGGGTGAGGGTGGGTCCTCAGTCCCGCCTCAGTGCCTCTCCCAAAGCCCTGCCCCCGTCCCACCCACTCAGGATTATCACTGGCAGAGCCATTAAGTTCCTTGATATTGAATCATATTCAGTCCTTTCAGCAGCATTGAATTTAAAATGGGGATAAAAATCTCAAAGTTAGAACCCTATAGGGCTGTGATGAGGATGTGTTTGCTGGGTGAGAAGAGAGAAGGCCATTCGGCACCCCATCAAATTACACTGAGTGGCTGCTAACTCTTCCCCCTGAGCTCTGAATTGGTGATAATGAAGGACCAGCTCTGATCTTGTCACCAGCTCAGAAATCATTAAGGACCACCCACTACTGCCAATTCAGTGCCCAACTTTCAAGGTCTGTAGCAATGTGACGCCTGGCTGTTTCCCCAGCTGCTATACATAGCCTGAGGTCTGGCCTTGTCAGATTGATTTTTAAAGGTTTTATTAAACACCCTTCATGAGATCTCACCTTCGGTCCTTTTTGTATCCTTTCTCATCCCCACCTGTCATCATCAGACTTTTTCTTTGAGGCCCATCTCCTGAGCTGACTCCTTCCCAGGGGCCTTCTGACTCCCTGGTCGGCCTATGACTCTACCCTGCCTTGCGTCTTACTTCCTTGTCCACAATACGACTCTAGATTTGAAGTTTTTTCAGGGCATAGGTGAATTCTTGCACCTTTTACAGCTCTTGTCAAAGTCATGTACGAACAAGGCATTCATAAATACCTGTTGATTTACATGGGATTGACCTCTCCCTGGAGTTATGGTGTTAATCCTCTCGCTTAATCCACACCAACTTAGAAGCCCTTGAGCGCCATGAGAGGACACTGCCATTAGGAAAGCTGTCCTTCTGTTCAGGGACTCGGACAGCAATCTACTGTCACTTAGACAAATGATGGCCCCACGACAGGGATTGGGTTATGGTGATGAACCTCCGAATTAAATGAAACACCAAATTAGCTTTATTTTTGCATCATTTAGGGGCTTGAGACCTAGTAGCCAAATGAAAATGTAGTTGCTAAGGATACTGTGGCTGTGACTTGACGTCACACATTCTCAGGGAACTTTGACACCTTCTCATATTCAGGGTTTGGCCTGGTGGTGACCCCTCTGCTTCAATTCCACTTGGGGGCTCTTTGGAGCTCTTTCTGGGCCCAAGTCTCAAACCACCATTTCCCTCGATTCTGTCTTCTTCTTCTTCATTGATGAATGTCTTTAATTGGATCATGGTCACCCACAGGAGGTCACAGGAGAAATGGAAGCAGCAAGGCCATTAGAGACAGGATTCTCCTTGATGCTAGCTAGCTTTTATTTATGCCTTTATTGTGCTGTGAAAAGGGAGGTTACTTATAGAAAATAAATAAAAGGATGAGCTTTACTTTCCCAGCAATCTGAAAATTTCTGAGATAAAAAGCACTTATTTTTGGTAACTTAACTGGGAGCACATCTGAAAATAGGATGTTCATGATGAGAAAGTGGCTGCATTTACTTTGAAGGTCGAACGTTGCTGAAAATAGCCTTTGCTCATGGCCTAGGTTTAGGGTTTCTGGATTTAGCAAAAAATAAACCCAAAACAGAACAAAACCACAATGCATTAAACTTGGATGCCAGAGAAACACAACTTTTGGGGGGTATAAGTCTGCCCCATACTGGCCTGCTCTTGTTGTGTTGGCTGTTGTCATTCTTTTATTTGACCATCTAAGGCAGCGGTTCTCAACCTGTGGGTCGCGACCCCTTTGGGAAACACATATTACAGTGGTTCTCAACCTTCCTAATGCCGCGGCCCTTTAATACAGTTCCTCATGTTGTCGTGACCCCCAACCATAAAATTATTTTCGTTGCTACTTCATAACTGTAATTTTCCTAGTTATGAATCGTAATGTAAGTATCTGATATGCAGGATGTATTTTCATGGTTACAAATTGAACATAATTAAAGCATAGTGATTAATCACAAAAACAATATGTAATTATATATGTGTTTTCCGATGGTCTTAGGCGTCCGCCCCCCAAAGGGGTCGCGATCCACAGGTTGGCAACCCACAGGTTGAGAACCGCTGATCTAAGGGAAAAGAGGCCAGTGCCCTGACTAAATAAATAGTCAGGTATTGCATGTTTAAAACATTCTTGTGGCACCTCGGTTGAAAAGCGCTGTTCTAATGGCTCCCTGTTTTCTACCTGTGGGGACAGAAGCCCATTCTGGAGCCCCCCTACATCGAAGCCCACCATCGAGTCTGTACCTACAACGAGACCAAACAAGTGACCGTCAAGCTGCCCAACTGTGCCCCGGGGGTCGACCCTTTCTACACCTACCCCGTGGCCGTCCGCTGTGACTGCGGGGCCTGCTCCACTGCCACCACCGAGTGCGAGACCATCTGACGCTGGCGTGGCCTGCAGCACGGATGGCAGCCTTGAGCTACGCAGACCCACCGGCACGGGCAGCACCAGCAGCACCAGCAGCGATGACCCCTGGATTTGAGGACTGTTTAATTTGGACCACACTGTGGAGGAGGTTGCCTGTCTCCCTTGGGTTCAGCTCAGGCACCAGGCCCGGAGGCAGCACACAGCTAACAAAATGCAAAGCCATATCTGTGCCTTCACTAGCATAAGTTCTCCGGTTCACACACCTGCAAATTAATTTTCCTCTACCTTGAAGCTCAGGACATAATTTGTATAGCACCATCGTGGGTTTATAACACGCCAGTGGTTTCAATGCAGTGGGCGTAATTAGGAACTGAGGCTAGGAAGTCTTTAAATTCTCATGTCCTCCTTAATGACTGGCCTCCAATAGATTTATGACGAAAGGACCAGAAATCAATAAAACCACTGCTTTAGTCCCCCTGCCTCCACCCCAAATCCCACTGCAAGCTTCCTTAGAGAAAGTCCTCCCTCTCCTTGGAACTCGGCAATTATTAAAGAAGGTAGGGAAATGGTAGCTCAAAAGGAAAGGAATCTGGATTTGGGTGATTCTTTTTTCAAGCAAAATTCCCTGGGTCCCCTCAAGATCCTTAATAAAGAGGCTCCTTTTAAATAAAAGTTCTCTGAAACAATAGGGAATGGCAGCTATCATTTACACTTAAAAACTTACAAAATTAAACTTGTGTTTTTAGACTCGTGGGATGCTCTCCCAAAGCTATGCCCCAAATGATGAGCCACAAATATCCTTTCCCATTTATAGCCTATTTGAAATTGAAATTGTAATTTTTTTTTAAACTCAGAAAAAATGTTTGTAAGGGGTAAGACTGCATTGCTGGCTCGGGGAACGTGATTGTGTAGCTGTTGCCCTCTCTAAAGCCTCTGGCAGCTGGTTCTCTGGCTCTTTTAAAACTCCAGTGCTTTGCAAGTGTCTTTAATTCTGACATTTTGGGGGTTGAAATCGACCTTGTTCCTTTTCCACAATATGCCGTAAGAATCTTATTACTGCAAATAAAGCCTGTCTTCTGTCTTTTGAATTGATGAGAACTTTCCAAAATAGTTTTTAATACACCTGGGACAACAATAACAAACCCTCTTTAAAATGAACCATGAGGTTCCTTGTACCTTCATGTAGGTCAGGATGTTGTGTTTAGGAAGGAACACACAGAACCGGCTGGGTAGCGTGAGTCCCTGAAGTTTCTATCCCTGACGCATCACCGCTGGGAGCCAGGAGTCCTCTTTGAGTGGGGGAATCAAGGAGTCCCCACGAAAACAGTAAAGCAAAAGTTGGGATGATGGTCAGGGACTGGGATGCTGAAGTGGACATCCAGGAGCAAAATCCACCCCTCTTTAGTGCAGGTCTGTTTTGGGAGGCAAGAAAGTCAACCCTAGCATGACAAGGAGTTGAGTGCCGGGGCCTCTGCGTGGACGGTGGGTGGTGACAGGGGGTAATACCGGGTAGCGCCACTCACATGTTCTCAACCCATCCCTGAGCACGTCCCTCTGGACTTTTTGAGAGAAAGGGCTGCTTCTTAAGGAAACTTAGGGTGAAGAGGCAGAGGTTATGGCTGGCCAGAATTTGAGAAATTCATCAGTAAGGGCCCTGGCAGTAAACAAATGACACACTGCAGTGGGACATTGAGGAGAGTTTGAGCAGAGTTAGGGAAACCAACAAGGGCTGTGAAACACTTCTAAACACTTGTTTAGAAGCAACGGGCAGCCCTAGGCTAAAGCAGTGGTCGGCAAACTCATTGGTCAACAGAGCCAAATATCAATAGTACAACGATTGAAATTTCTTTTGAGAGCCAAATTTTTTAAACTTAAACTATATAGGTAGGTCCATTGTTATTAACTTAATTAGGGTACTCCTAAGGCGAGCCACACTCAAGGGGCCAAAGAGCCGCATGTGGCTCTCGAGCCGCAGTTTGCCGACCACGGGTAAAGGAACAAGAAGGGGAAGTGACTATCAGACCCCAAAGAGAACTGTAGGAGAGGGACGCATAGGAAGATGCAGCCATCACCAAACTGAGGCCTGGTGAGGAGGGAGGCTGGCACACACCCCACCTCACTCTGCTCGCATGCCTGGATTTCCTGCCAAATCAAGTGGAAGGCAGGGAGTGAGGGAGCCCATTGACCCACTCCATAGATGCCAGCCTCCTGGGAAGCAGGGGGCTATGTTTGCCTGGCAGGTAAGGTGGACACGCCCTTCAATAAGGCCATATAAGGGATGCACTGGTGAGGGGCGCGGGAGTCACAGGAAGCTGGGCTGGATCGTGGCAGTCCTTTCTAGACTGGGGGTGATGGCAGGAGAAACTGCCCTGAAACCGAGCTTCCCGGTGTCAGGGGAAGGGAATGGGGTTCTGGAGTAACAGACCAGTCGTGACCTGCGGCCAGCGTAATTGCTGTACCGGCAGCAGAGCGCCTGGCAGCCAGGGGACTCCCATCTGCAGGGTCTCTGGGGCTGTTCCTAGTCCGTGGTGTTCAAACACTTCCATAGTAAACACACATTGTAATTAGAAAAGTTATTAATTAAGAGGAGGAGACCATCTCTGTCAGTGCTCAACTCAAATCCTTTCAAATGTTTCTCTTCACCTTTCCTTTCTCCTTCTCTCTTTCACTCCCCTCACTTCCACAAGTATTTATGAACTCTAATTTTGTGCAAGGCACCATGTTTGGGAAATAAAGCTATAAATATTACTGCATTGTATAGCTTTCTGGCTGTAAGCAGGACACTTTTTATTAATTTTTTGTAATTCTTGTGTCAACCGCACTCAGAGGCATTGTTGTTACCCTTCTTCGGGTGATGACAACAAAGCTCAGAAAGGTCAAGCACCTGGCCCCAGAGAGACAGCGGATAGACAGCGCGCGCCAGGTTCCTCTGACCCAGAACCAAACTCTCCCTACGGAGCACGATGCCTTCCTTCTCGGAGAGCTCCTTCCGAGTCACTCCTGCCGGAGAAGCCTTTACATTATTGCTGTCAGCCTCTCTCCCCCCGATGATTAAGTTTGCAGTTTCTTCTGGAAGTGCCTAATGCAGACTGGGGTTGTTTTATGGAGGTTGCAAATTTTCTCTAGTTTCCTGTATAACCTCTAGGAAGACAATGCTTTACTGTTGCTCAAATCACAGCTGATACCAGGAGAGACTGAGAGGGGTGGGGGGAAGGAGCAGGGCCTCGGAGGGGAATTCGGAGAGACTGCTGCTGAGAGGAAGGCAACTCGCTGCCCAGGTAATGTGAGCGCTGGGTGTAGGGGAATGATGGTGCTTGTAGGGGAGCGCTGGATAAAACCAACTCTCAGCAGCTCCTTACTCTTGGAAATACATTTATTTTGCAATTAACAAAAGGTAAGGGGAATTTCCCAGACTTCCTCTGGCAAGAGCATGTTGGAATGGAGAGTATGGATTCTCACAGCTCATTCTACCTCTGGGTTTATTAGCTCCATGGATGGAGATGAATGTGATTGAAGGTCGAGGCTGAATGGCTGGTTGTAGCGCTTCTGGAGTGAAGGGGCTGCTAAAGGCCTCCGAGGAGATGGTTCCTATTAAAGGAACAAGAAATAGGGAAAGGATGAGAACAAGAGGAGCAGGTGCAAAGCACTGTGACCCGGAGGGTGAGGCAGAGACTTGTCTCGAATGGAGAAGAATGTGAGGGGTTATTCTATTCTCTGTTCCAGGTCCTCATTACGAGGAGTAAAGCAAACAGTTCCTAAGGTTTTGGCTTTGTATTTGCCTCTTAAGTTCTTCCGGCTGTGCCATTTCTGTAGCATACTGGGTAACTGAGTTAACAAAAAAGATTTCCTGATACACAGAATCAATTACATGCTTTGACCTTGATTGTTAAAAAATTGGGGCTTCTGGCCCAGCCGGTGTAGCTCAGTACTTGAGCGTTGACCTATGAACCAGGAGGTCATATAGTTCGATTCCCACTCGGGGCACATGCCCAGGTTGTGGGCTTGATCCCCAGTAGGGGACGTTCAAGAGGCAGCCGATTATTGTTTCTCTCTCATCATTGATGTTTCTATCTCTCTCCCCCTCTCCCTTCCTCTCTGAAATCAATAAAAATACATTTCAAAAAAAATTGGGGCTTCTGGAAAATCATTCAAACCCACAATACAACCACTTCCCAAAAGCCAACCAACCAACCAGACAACATTCCCCCTAAGAGAAAAAAAACATTTTATTTTAACAAAGAATGTCAATATTACCAAAATGAGAATGCTAACTTTTTTGGGGGTGAAGATAGGATTTTCAGCAAGGAACAGATGAAAATATCCCGAGGTTGCAAATACTATTATACAACTTAAAATCATTTGAAGGAGCATCTGTTCACCTAAAATATACTATACACACAATAAAGGATATAGGTGCATCATAAACGGCCATTATCTTGAGAAAGTGTACATGCAGGATTATGCACTTAAAATAGAAATTTAACCCTGTTTGTTTGCATGTTCTTTCTACAGGAAACGCACGAACAGATCATGCCTCACTGTGTTGGTCATGCAGATGCCTAAGGTGTCTACAACACGGTGAGGTGCAGCTTCAGAGGAAGGTGAGCTAAGCTTCAAGGCTCTCTCAAACCTCCAACTTCCTTTTCCCTCTTGGAGTCTGCATGTGGAAATGAAAACATTTTGAGGGACCAATGTTACTGCGTGGAATTAAGACATACAGCCTTTTAACATATGTGGGAAATGTTTTTAAGATGAAGATTTTGCTCAGCTTTTGGCTCCGGCTTGTGCAAGCTCAGAAGCTAATGCTGAAACACCTCCCCAATTGAAACATAAGTACCAGGTAATGAGAAACCGAGTCCAGCTGAAATCGGCTGCAGATTCCAGCATTAACAAATCCAGAGCCAACTTCAGGACACAGCCAAAGGAACCACGGTAGCACCCGTTCACTCATGCCAACCTCTGGAAGCTGCAGACAGGTGGAGGGACAGAAGCCAGTGGGCTCTGATCCGGGGGTCCTCTTCTTTAGCACTTAATTCTTCCTTTTTAAAAATACATTTTTAAGATTTATTACAGAGAGGAAGGGAGAGGGAGAGAGAGAGAAACATCAATGATGAGAGAATCATTGATGGGTTGCCTCCTGCAGGCCTCCTACTGGGGATCAAGCCCACAACTGGGGCATGTGCCCTTGACCAGAATGGAACCTGGAACCCTTCAGTCTGTAGGCCGACACTCTATCCACTGGGCCAAACCAGCTAGGGCAGCACTTCATTATTTCAATGTGCTTCATTCAGTAGAAACATTTTTATTCAAATGAAGAGAGGCTCTCAGATATCTTGGACTGGGATTTCATGTTATTGTCATAGTAAAGGGACAGTGACTCAAACATTTAAAAATTACAGGTAAATAGATTCTTGAAGAGAGATTGATTATGGATGCCAGTTCTCTTGCCTTATTCATTTCTCCTGAAGGAGGTAAACTAGACTTTGCTGTATGGGCTGGGGAAGGAAGTGGCTGTGGGTGTGCAGGGCTGTGGAGGCTGCCAGAGGGCAGGCAGTCCCGTGTGAGACACTTTAGGCAGCTCGCACCAGTGGTTACGAGCAAGCAATCAGAGGTGCACCTGCAATAATGAACATAATCCTTGGTAAGACTCCGTTTTGGGGTTTGACTAAACCCTTCCAAGAACGCCAGCCACGTTGGGTAGCCAAGCTGCTCCCAGATGTAAACACTTTCCCAGTTTAAAAGCCTTTCAGTGTAACAGCATCTTGAAGACAAGTGGGTTCCTGCAGCCTAGAGCGTGAAGGCAGACTTGTCGGCAGGGCCAAGGGAAGCTGCTGCAGCGAGCAGAAGCCGGCCCTGGGCAGAGGAGGTGACGCCGTGAGGACTGGGTGTGCTCAGAGACATCAGGTGCTTTTTCTGCCATTTCCAGGGGCAGAGGGAGTGGCAACCCTCATGCTCTTTCTTCATTTGTTTGAAGGGAGGTAGGATTTGCCTTCAGAACGTCTCTAGCAACAGTGGAACTTGAATTAGAGACGGTAGGCTTCAGTGTGTGTGTGTGTGTGTGTGTGTGTGTGTGTGTGTGCAAGTGTGTACTTTTTAAAAGGGCTCTTGTACACAAGGTGGGATGTCGGCGGGAGAACAAAGCTGTTCCCTGTGATGGTTAGTAAAAACTTGTTGACTAGGTGACTACAACTCTGGTCTGTGCTCGGGGCCTGCAAACAGAAAGAACTCCGGGGAACGCCCTGCTGAGAGGGCGAGCTGTTTGCAGTCAATCTATTCTGGCATCCAGAGCGCTGTGTCTTCATGACGTTTCACCAGAAACTTTATGCCTCAGAAATGTGTTTTATCTCCATTTTCTAACTTCATGTGATATGAATCTCTCTTATTTCTTCATGGAAAACCATTCTAGGGAGCATTTTTTTTATCCCCCTATAAACACCAGAGAGGCGTTCAGAACAGCAGTCCTTCAGAGTTAGCAGATCTTTCTCTTTTGATTCCAAAACATGCCTTTTCCTTTTCTGCAGCTGGGCAGCACAAGACAAAAAAAAGAAAGGGCTTCCAAAAACCTTCTTATCCATCCAGTAAACGAACAACTCAAATATTAGCTTAAGGAATACCCAGACGGTAGCATCTGAGAGGCAAGAGAAGCTGATGGTTTCTTCAGCAGGTAATGATGTGTCTGGATGTAAAGACTGGTGATAAACTTGGTTGTCTCATAAATCAGCATTCTCAAATATCACTGTGCCCATGAACCACCCAGGGTCTTAGTAAAATGCAGGTTTGGGCCTGGCCAGCTTGGCTCAGTGGTTGAGCGTCAACCTATGAACCAGGAGGTCAGGGTTAAATCCCAGTCAGGGCACATGCCCAGGTGGCAGGGTTGATCTTCAGTGTGGGGTGTGCCTCCAGGAGGCAGCCAATCAATGATTCTTTCTCATTATTGATGTTTCTCTCTCTCTCTCTCCCCCCCTCTCCCTTTCTCTCTGAAATAAAAAAATAAAATAAAATGCAGATTTGGATTCATTAAGTCTGGAGTGGGCCTGAGGTTCTATAGTCCTAACTAGCTCCCAGGAAATGCTCACGTTGTTGGTTCCTGGCCTACACTTTGAGTAGCAAAGGGCTAGCCAATGTTCCCATTTTTCTCAGAGGCCTGGGGAAGGCAGTTTCCTTGACTGGCTGCTGGAGACACCCTCAGACTACTCAGAAATGAAAATAGGAGAAAAGACGAATGACTTAAAAGTCAGAATATGGCACAAAACAAATTGCAAGGTTAAAGAGAACATGAAATAATATGCCATTAATTGTGATAAGTAGACATAGAAAAGCCATTACGTAAGAAGAAGATTGCAAGAAAGCCGACCCTGAGCAGGCAGCCATCCTTCCCTTGTCAGGTGGTTTCCTCTGTGGAGATTACATGGGGAGAAACAGGGGCTGTTTCAATTGGGATAAAATCCTGCTGAGATGTCCTTACACAGCAGTTGCTGTTTACTCAGAGCAAAAACAATTTAAGTGAGGCGATGAGAAGAATGTAGAATTTTGAACCTTCTGGCCCAGGGCTCCTCTAGGGAGAAGAAAAATATCCAATTCCTTAAAAATAATTGATTTAAAAAGTGGTAGTGGTTGATACTTTCAGGTATTTACAAAGCTGCCACAAACATATCACCTTGCCATGGAAGAGTTTTTATTATTTCTCCAAAGAATTAACATAAACTCAAAAGACTGACTTGTGCAGGGTCCCTGGAAGGCTAAATGGGCTCTGATGGCTTCTGGGCAGGACTCGGTTATGGGCCTTGGGGGACCCTCTCCTCAGATTGCCCCAGACATCATATTCCTAAAACAGGGAGCAGAACCTGTTCACCAATCAAAGATGACTACAAAGGCTTGGAGGACATGGCTAAAAATGCAACAAAATTACTTCAGCTAGAGAGTATCCTGAAGTTTCCGAGTCACCACAGAACTCAGAACAAAGGGAAATGACCAGGGTAGAACATGTTTAAAACACACGCACAAAATAACTCTGGATTGTGATAGAATATTCCCTAAGGAGAAAGAAAGTAGATTGTGACCAAGCTTAATCATGCATCCCTTCCTCTAATTTTCTGTAGTGGAAGTTGAAAGCCAAGAACTGTTGTTGAACTTGCATCCCATGAATTCAGAGACGAGCCAAACCCTCCCGGACGCACTCCTGCCCTAACCCAGACAGCTCTCTGGGGAGCAGGGCCAAGCCTCTGCCGCCTGGAGTGCCTCTGTGTAGAGATTGGTGCTTTAATCTCCTCTCTAGTCTTTGTTGGCCATGGAAGCACCATCCATTGTTGCTCTGTCTCGTATGTTTGTACTCTGTTATTGCTGCTGTGCATTTTACATGCCATGTTTCCATTCAGATATATTTCACTGGAGATGATTAAACATCATCCATACAAAGAACTGTCTTTACAGATATCCCAAAGTCATCCATTTCAGGTTTTGAGTCATGTCCATTCCCAAGGAAACTTTCAAAATGCTTTATTCATTCATATTTCTCCACGAGTTTCCCTTGACTTCCTGTTCTGTGTTAGCAGAGAAAGTGTGAGGGTTATGACTTGCCCTGACGCTAAAGAGCCCCCTGCCCCCCCAAAACCCAAAGAGCATTGTCCAGCATTTTGTCCATTTTTAATGCATTGTGGGGTGGGGTCATCGAGAATTATCACACAATTTATCCTGTTGGTTGACTCTGCTTAGATACTGGGAAATATGGAACGCCCTCCCATTGACAGCCCTCCCTTCTTCCCTGTGCCTCTAGAGACCAGGCAGAAACGAGCAATTCTCTGGGAGAATTGTCAGGTGTGTGTTTGTGCCTTGGTTTGGTTTTAGCTTTCTCTCCATCCTCTAAATATTTCCTTTAAAAAAAGTACTTAACTTCCTTTGTAAGAAACTCAGTTTCACACACAAAAAAGAAAAGACAAAAAAAAGAAAAGAAGAAACTCAGTTTCCCCGACCTTCTCGTTTCCTCTGTGTTCCTAATGGTCCTTGAAATGAAAATACTTGGTTGAGTTTCCTGACTTGTACTTGTCAGCCTACACAATGGCTCTTTTTTTAAAAATATATTTTATTGATTTTTTACAGAGAGGAAGGGAGAGAGATAGAGAGTTAGAAACATCGATCAGCTGCCTCCTGCACATCTCCTACTGGGGATGTGCCCACAACCCAGGTACATGCCCTTGACCGGAATCGAACCTGGGACCTTTCAGTCCGCAGGCCGACGCTCTATCCACTGAGCCAAACCGGTTTCGGCCACAATGGCTCTTAAGAGAATACCTGGTGACCTGTGGCACTCTCTGTTGAGAGAAAATGCACATTTTGCATTCTGGCATCTAAACATAGGGGTAAATTTAAAACCAAAGACATACATGGTTAGGTAATCATCTCCAGTATGGTATCAACATTCCTTCAAAGCAAAACCTCAGTCTCTTATCTTCCATCACCTTGCTGTCATGGGTAAGTTTGCCTTTAGGAATGCAATACTGCATTGTTAAAGGCTTACCTAAAGTCAAATGTTTCTTCTTGAAGACCTTCCACTTTGCGAGATCATTGCTCAGAAGACCCTAATGCTCTAAATAATGACATTTTTTGGGCTTCAAATTCTAGGTTTAAATTTTTAAATTTTCTCCTTAAATAGTGAGCATGGTTGTGATTTATTCTTTACTACTGTTTAAGTTTTATTTCCTTCGTGGTAGTTCTGTGAAAATAGTATATGGTTATATTCACTTCATCTGGCACTTACGGACCAGAATCTTCCAAATGGTTCTTTGCATATCATAATCAGACATATTGTTATCAAAGTCTCATAGCTAAAACTCCCTTCTTGTCATATGTGTATGACTTATTTTTTGATTTCTCAGTTTAGTGCTTCCTGGTTTGGGGTTGCTGTAGTTATTACAGTTATTGAGTAACTGTTCTTTGAGTATAACTTTTCTTGGCAGAAATCAGCCCAGATTTCTTCCTTTGACATAGCTTTGATTTGTGTCTTAGTAACTTTTGTATTTCTAAAATAGTTCAAATAGTCCATTAATTCTACCAAACAACCAATCATCTGATTGAAAAAAATATCTGTCAAACTAGTTATTTAAACCATTAGAGTTGGATTACATTACTGTATACTATGCAATTAAATTAGGATTATATTACATTGTATACTGTGGATTCCAGGCATATCATATGTCAATCAAATTCTTGTCTCTAGGTTTGATGGATTACCTTATGTATAGTGACCTAAGTCATGTGTTTGAAATGTGGCTTGGATCTATAGAAAAAACAGATGCTATTCCAGTAATATACCTACAAATGTCCAACTTAATATCTGTGATAATGATATAGTATGGAGTTGAAGGGCACTGGGTGGGAAGTAGAAAAGCTGAGATCTGTCCCAGCTCTGTTACAAAATGTCTTCTCTAACACATCTAGGCTTAAGTTTCCTCATCTGTACAATGAAGGGATTGGACTATAGTTTCTGAGGCCTCTTCTAGCTCTGAAAAGTTAACATCTACCAGCAAAGGGAGATGGGTTGTCCCTTCTTGACTTTGGAAAATGGTGTAGAACATTAAAGGACACTTCTTCAGATTTCTATGCCTCTTCTTATCTTTGGTTTTAGGATATAATTGTATTCAATCTTCTGGCAGAAAATACTTTTTCATGAAATGAACTACCTCTTGCCATGAAACAGGATAAATGAGTAATTGGTGTAATGATACTAACTCATTTAGGTTGCTTTGTTATTCATTATTTTATTCAATCATTAGCTCATAAGACCTCTAGGGGCCTTTGTCCCACGCACACCTAACAGTCCCTCCAGGTTCTGGTTCCAGAGAGAGCGAGTGTGATCTTCCCCCTGTGACGGAGGTAATCCCTGTGGCCCACGAGGGAGGGGCTGGCCTTGGAACCATTTGCCTGTCAAGTGTACACATCTGGGCAAGTCTCCTTGGCTGAGCAAACATATTGCTCTCCATTTTTCATTCATATCAGTGAAAAGTGAGAGGCCCTCTAATCTACACTAATAAGAGAGAAACATGGTAATTGGCGTACGACCGCTACCCTACCCATTGGCTAATCAGCATATCCTTATGCAAATTAACTGTCAGCCAAGATGGCGGCCAGCAGCCAGGCAGCTGGAAGCGAACATGAGGCTTCCTTGCTTCAGTGACTGCAGACTCCAACGTTGCCAGCCTCTGAGTTGCAACTCTAAGCAACAATGTACTATGTTGCAAATAAGAAGCTAAACAAAACCC
>NW_005366214.1:1588783-1604149 GCF_000412655.1 Myotis brandtii
GCACAGGCCGGGCTGAGGGACCCCTCTCCCCCCCGAGTGCACAAATTTTTGTGCACCGGGCCTCTAGTAAGATATAACTATGCAATAATGTAACAAAATTGGCTAATGGCACTTCATTTATTACAGGGCTAAATGCTCATTATTGTAAAGAATGAATTTATAACCTCAGCAGAGTTAAGTTTATACATGGTTGATTTCTTACAAAGGTAGAAAGTCCTTGTTTTCTTGTCAAGCTTTGACTTACAAAACTTTCGTTTTCTTTTAGGTTGGTGTGTGTGTGCATTTAAGAGAATGTTGAGCAACTAGATGGGGGAGAAGGGATATAGAATTTGAAATGTGGAACAAGGGAAAACACATTTCAGAAATTGTAAAAAAACACACAAAATCCAAAACACTGAGGGGTTGTCATGGAAGGCCTTAACAGAGAAGACCCACACCATAAGCTCCTGTGTTTATGTGCTTCCTGCAGGGGCTAGAAAGACTGGATTTTCCTAACGGAAGGAGTGTGAATCTGGAAATTCTTAAACTAAAATTGGTGTAATTTCATGCTGCAAAGAGGTACTTTGCTTATGCAATTGAAATAAAAAATGAAGTGCCTACCTGGATGTTTCTAGGGTAATTGTAGGCAAATGAGAGTAATTAGAAGCCTCTGCAGTCTGTAATTAAAAGCTAGGACGTAAGGAACTCTGTGATAAAAGATCCCTGGATGTTTGGGAGAGTCATACAGAAAGGACACCAATCCTTTTCGGAGGTTTTTACTTCCCTAAGGCCAAAGTCCCCGTTCTATGAACACATTATTTTGAAAAGCAGAGTTTGGTCCTCACAGATCTAGCCCCTAAATATACATTTGGGACAATGAGTGTGGGAAAGAGGGAGAGGCAATGTTTTAGTATCAGTTATACTTGGAAAATGACATTTAAATAGAATGGGGGCTTACATGGGGGCAAGCTGAGAAGTTCAGTTGTCCCCCCTTATCTGTGGGGTACACATTTCAAGAACCCGAGTGGATGCCTGAAACCAAATCCTATATATATACGTTATGTGTTTTTTTTCCTATACACACATATCTTTTCACTTAAAGGAAGCACTTTACAGCTTCTCTTTGGCATATCCAAATCGCCAACGTCACTACTCTTGCGCGTCGGGGCCATTATTAAGTAAAATAAGGATTACTTGAACACAAGCACTGCTATATCATGGCAGTTGATCTGATAACTGAGATGGGTACTAAGTGACCAAGGGCAGGTAGCATATACTGAGTGGATACGCTGGACAAAGGGATGATCCATGTTCTGAGTGGGACGGAGTGGATGGTTTGTGATTTTATCACACTACTCAAAACAGCATGAAATTTTAAACTTATGAATTGTTTGTTTCTGGAATTTTCCATTTAATATTTTTAGATAGCAATTAACCATGGTAACTGAAATGGCAGAAAGTGAAACCACAGATGGGGCGGGGGGGGGGGGGGCCACTTTCAGTTGAAGCAACAGGAAAAATTAAGGCCTTTTGTTTAACTTTTGGGGACTTTTAAATGCTTACTTTTTCATGCCCCATGGCCAGACCCTTTGTTTAGACCAGGTTAATTGGGCATGGGAGAAAGGGTGAAGGCGAAGGAGGTAAAGGGAATGCAATGGGGGAGGGAGGGAGCAGGAAAGTCCACTTTGCTGAATAAAGAATATTTCATATTATAAGTCTGCCATATTCTCCCCCCAATCATTTGATTGAAAAGCAAAAATACTACTTTTAAAAACACAGTTCATTCCTAATTTGCCATGATGATATATAATACAGAAAAAATAAGGCTACCTATCAACATAAGCATTTCCAGGGTGAATCTTTGGCAAAAATGTAACCAGCAACAATTCATTCAACCAGGTTCCAAAATCATGGCCCTGAAATTTCCAAAGTCTTAACTCAGAAAGGTTTTCTTGTATCTTCTTATAGTCAGGCATTCAGAGGTCCAAGTTGGTTCTAAAAGCTTTGGTAGAAACAGGCTGAAGGTAGAAATGAATACAAAATACTTTGTCTTTAGGCTAATTTGGTATGGATTTGTAAGGCCCGGGTACACTGGCAAATTAGTAAATTTCTTAAAATAATACCAGTGACTGTAAGCCACACAGGTAGAATAGCCGATTCAGTAAAAGAGGTTAGTACTGCATTCCCATGGTTTGTAAAAGACATTGAGTAAGGCCACCAGGACAGGAACCAAGCGTCTCTTTTGGTTTTCCCCAACGATTTCCCATTAGCCGCACGTTCACGGGAGGGGGAGATGCAGGACAGTCTTTGACTTGGCTGACCCCGCTCCGCATTCCCTAGGGTGCGCAGGGCGGATGCTGTGGCTGCAGGGAGGGCGTGGCAGTGGCTGGCTAGTGGCTGTGCGTGGAGGCTCAGGGCGCAGAAGAAGCCCGCGGGTGCAGGGTCCCGCCCTCCTCAGGGCCTTGAGCTTGGTCGCAGAGGCTGGCTGCCCTTCTGGCCCTTAAGTTGGGTGGAGGTGGGTCTCACTCCACCTCAGATAATTGAGCAGCAGCGGTGACACCCGGAGCAGCGTTTCTTTTTCTTGGGGTGGAAAATGGTGAAGATGGCTTCATCAAACACCGCCTTGAGACCTTTCTGAGTCAGGGCCGAGCATTCCAGGTAGCACTGTGCTCCGATCTTAAACACACAAGAGAGAAAGGCATGAGAGGGGAAACAGAAAGGCACCGTGGGGTCAGCCCTCCGCCCAGCCAAGGGCTGTTGCAGCTGGTTCCTCAAACAGCCTGGGCGGTGGTTTGGATGTTTGTTTGTTTGTTAATCCTCACGCGAGGATATGTTTCCATTGATTTTTGGAGAGAGTGGGAGGGGGAGAGACAGAGAGAAATATCTCCGTGAGAGAGACACATCACATTGATTGGTTGCCTCCCGCACACACCCCAACATGCCCTTGACTGGAATCGAACCCTGGACCTTTCAGTCCGCAGGCCAACACTCTATCCACTGAGCCAAACCAGCTAGGGAGGTTGTTTTGTTTTCTTTTGCATTTCACTTGGCCTCTGCTATTCTGATTTTTTGTATGTTTATATTTTTTACTTTCTACCATTAGCAATAGATGGTTATGAATCACTTTTGGTAAGCAATGCATTCTGAAAGTCATCCGTAACCATTTATTCCTTGTATAAAGTTATGAAAATAGAGGATTGTATTATGGTCTCAATATATTTTGTGAACAACAGGTGTGAGCATCCTCTCATTTGTACCCCGAATGTATAAATTGGGTACAAGTGAAACATATTTATTGCCTTCTGTACATGGTAAGGCAAAGTGTCAACTTGATTGATAAAACATGAGAAGAGAATGGGTATATGGTTTTACAGGTCATTCTTGCATACAATGCACTTCTGGTAAGGTATCTCTCAGCAAGGTAATATCCAACTGATATTATTATTTGGTTCTAAGATACTTTAAAAAGCATATTTTTAAGCAGTTAAAAAATCCAAAGCATGAAGAAATAAAAATCATAAAATGTACTTATTGACAAGGACAACCTCCTTGTCAGTAGATAGTCTATGCATATTTACAGATAAAATAGTTTGTGCTTGCTTAGAGCTTTATTTCAAAGCTTTTAATGATTTCACACTATGGTATATTTGATAATCACAAAATCCCTGTGAGAAATATAAAAACTCAGGCCAGAATTATAGATTGTCATTAGAAAAACTGCAGGGCAAAGCAGACCATGTTTTGCCATCAACTTCATGCGATAATTCATGAGAGGGCGACCTGGAGTTTTAAGTTCTCACAAAGTCAGTATGAGCCAACAGTTTGATGTGGGCCTTTTAATATTAAGGACATATAGAGAAATGCTTCTATAATATGCTTCATATTACAAGAATAACTGAAGAACTAAAGCAGTTTTAGAAGAGGGTAGCTCAATGGTGAGCTCCTAGAAACCAGAGCAGATAAATGATTCAACCAGGGTAGCAAAACCACATGTCTATTAGGGCCAGTAGCTTATGCCAATGAGAAAGCAGGGCTGGTGCCAGGCGATAGGGAGTGGTGGGGATTGTGGCGTGCTGTGAAGTGCACACCACTTCTAGAGTTGGCGGTATTACTCAGCTTTGGGCTATGTTGCCATGCAGGAATGTTGGTTCACTGTTGCCCAGCTTTGTATTTTTCAAGAGGAGTTGGACATTTGGATTTTTAGTTAATGTTTACCAATTTTCAAAATGCTCTGTGGGCCAAGCAAAACACTGATGTGGGATATCTTTGGCAGCAGCCAGCCAGTTTGTAATGTGTGGACCAAAGAAATTTATGGCTTAGCTTAGAACAGAGTGGGAACAGCTCCAGAAAGTAACATGAATTATTTAAGGACATCCAAATAGAAAGCGAAAGAACTAGACCCAGAATCTGGGTCTCTTTTCTGTGTGTTCTTTGCCTTGTTCCAGGACAGAAACTGTGACGCTTATCACTCAGCCAGAAGCTGGTCAAGTAGACAATCAAAGAAGTGAGGTTGTGCACTCACTTGAAAGCCCACAGATATAAAACTAAGCATGAAATAAATTGTTCTGATTGGGTTCAGATATTATGCACTTTTTTTTTTTTGGGTGTAAAGAATGGTTACTGTCTGAGCCAAAGGAGAATATCCAAAGAAAAGATATTAGATCTTGAAGCTCAATTTTATGGCTTTCATTTGACCATGGCTTGACCTTTGAATTAGAACATAACTTTTGTTTTTTAATAATGAAAAACAGTTTCAAGAGAGGGATAAAAGGTAGGGAAATTTTCTTAATGCCATGAAATGTCATTTATCACATTTTGGGATTGTGTCCAGTGCTTGATATAAATACCTGTGAAAAGCACACTGCCCTAGTGAACGTGTCAACCGAATGACTGCTTGAAGTGTGCTAGCTCTTGTCAGTCATCCTGAAAAAATGCCCAGAAAGTGCCATGGGGCCATTCTCTCTGGAATACCTCCCCATTAATGATCACAAGCCTCAGCAGACTCTGGAAATTACAGGAGAGCTGGGCTGAGCTCGGCTCACACATGGGGTTCTGGGCTGTCTGGTCCTACAAGATGGGCCAGGACACTCTCTCCTTCTCCCCCCATGGTGCTGCTGAGTGTGTCACAATTTGCCTTTTGATGCTGCAGGAGGAGCCCAAACTTGTCTTTTCCAATTCAGACATTTCTGAAGATAATTAAATAGTATATCAAGGAATTACTGTGTCACTGGGTTACTGTAACATTATTTGGTACTCATGTATCCAGGAAGAGTAGCAAGCAGATTATGGGTGTGATTTGGGAACCGTGTGTGAGAAACAGAACCCAGTTATGAGGTGAGTACTGTTAACCACGTATCAAGTGCTCTGAGGGTCAGAGGGAAGAATGCATCCTGGTGCAGGGAAAAGGCACAGCCATGTGATAGGGATTGCTAGCAAACAAACAAACACCCCCCCCAACTAAAACAAAGCACACCACTTCCACCCTCAAAGATGCAAATGGAATCTGTCTCAAGGAAATATTGCTTTTCTTTTTAAAAAAATATTTTTATTGATTTTCAGAGAGAAAGAGAGAGGGAGAAAGAGAAACTTGGATGTGAGAATGAAACACCTGTCAGCTGCCTCCTGCATGACTCCTACTCATGATCGAGCCCACAACCTGGGCATGTGCCCTGACTGGGAATCGAACCAGCAACCTTTTGGTGCACAGGACAATGCCCAACTAACGGGTCACACTGGCCAGGGCAAATATTGCTTCTCTACAGCAGCTATGGCCTCTGCTTCTTGGAGCAAAGTGACCTACACAGACACGTATTTAGAACCAACCTATAAGAGCTCAGGATTTGCAGACCCTTGTTTAGATACACATGCTAGCAATCTGGAACATGCCTCACCAAGAGGATTTCTTTTCAGGAAAATAAAAGAGATTTAGGAATGTAAACTGAGCGAACACTTTTCTAATCTCTCTCTCTCTCTCTCTCTCTCTCTCTCTCTCTCTCTCTCTCTCTCTCTCAAAGCTTAATATGCAAACTGTCTCCTCGGGAGTTCAACTGAGAGACCGGGAGTTTGATCACTCACTATGATGTGCACTGACCACCAGGGGGCGGTGCGGAATGAAGGAAGGCCTCAGCCAGCAGCCTGCAGCCAGGGAAGGGAGGCCCCAGCTGGCAGCCAGAAGGCCCTGATTGGCCCTGGTCACCGGCCAGGCCTAGGGACCCTACCTGTGCACGAATTTCATGCACCGGGCCTTCAGTAACTTTATAAGCTGGGACATTTATCAGAGGTGTGCAGAACATACAAGTATCTGATAAGAAGAAATTGAAAAGAAATTAACAAACCCGCAATGACTAATCAAGCGGAAGAAAACTTAGTCCTCTTTCCAGGCTGTCCTTGCTGAGGTGCGACAGGGTACAGAATAAGGGTGTGACTGGAAGGAATAGAGGCAAAGAGGTTTTTCCAACTGTAGACATGTCTGAGAGGGCACACAGAATCAATAACAACTATAGTTTGCTGAGCCAGACCCTGTGTTAAATTAGCTAATTTAATCGTCCACAAGAACCTTATGAAGTAAATCTATCACCATCCTCATTTGTAGCTCATTTGATGCCCAGAGAGGTTAGGGAACCTTCATCAGGCCTCAGAACTGAGACAATGATGCAGGTTTGAATTTGTTTGTTTCCAGAGCCAGAGTCTTAACCACTCTGCTGGGCTGTGTCTAGCCAGCGTAAAGATGTGGCTGAAAGAGCAAAAGTAATGAACAAATAGAGAAGGAAAGGAAAAGTAAGGCATTTCCTATAAATGGAGAGGAGAGGTTAGTGGAATAAACAGAGTAAGCTGAAATCTAAAGAAACGGCTAACAGCAGGGAGGTTCTTTATTTCTTATTTAAGAATTAGAAATGATACACAGAGAGGGCAACTTGAGAGCCAAGAAACGGAAAAAGAACCGAATGGCTTGTGTGAGAAAATCCATCTCCACAAATCAGTATTATCATCAAATTGCTGAAAGAGGAAAAGCGTTTGTAAGCTCAGTGAATCTGCTATTGATTTTTTTAAGATTATACAGAGGCGATTACCAACTCAAGAGCAGATAATGTGAGTGCATTCCTTGAGTCTGTAGGTAATATGGAGTGGTGGGGAATGTGGCAAACTGAAGACTCGCATCTTGTCTAAAACACTGTTTCAAACTTGTAGTTGATCTGAAAATGCTGGCTACTCAGGACAGACCTGCTTTTTTTAGAAGCCAGAAATGTGTACATTTATGTAAAGTTTTCAAATTGTTCAACATTGGCCACTAAATCACATTAAAAGTATCTGTGTGGACTGATCAAAAGACTTATAGGTGAAATTTGGCCCATCACTTGCCAATGTGCTCCTTAGGCTTTAAAGCAGTGGTTCGCAACCTTCCTAATGCCGCGACCCTTTAATACAGTTCCTCATGTTGTGGTGACCCCCAACCATAAAATTATTTTCGTTGCTACTTCATAACTGTAATTTTCCTACTGTTATGAATCGTAATGTAAATATCTGATATGCAGGATGTATTTTCATTGTTACAAATTGAACATAATTAAAGCATAGTGATTAATCACAAAACAATATATAATTATATATGTGTTTTCCGATGGTCTTAGGCGACCCCTGTGAAAGGGTTGTTCGACCCCCAAAGAGGTCGCAACCCACAGGTTGAGAACCACTGCTTTAAAGGATGCTTTTGCATGTACTGGTCCCCCTATTTGAAATTTTTCTCCTCAGTTTCCTATCTTTGTCCACCTGACAAATATCCTTGTCCTTTAAACCTGGCTCAGATACCGACTGCTCCAACATTTTTTCTCTGAATTCTTCTCCCCTGAATGCATCCGTCACTCCCTTTTCTCTGGTACATGTGTTGTATTTATTCAGATGGCATGCTTTTGTTCGCCTGTCTCTCTGCTCTTCTAGCCTATGGGCCTTTTGAGGGCAGGGGCTATCTCTCTCATCTCTGTAACGCACACCTCAGTGATAAAGTGACAGGTTTCAATGACAACAGGAGAAAGAGGACATGGTTGGTATATAAAACCAACCATAGAGGGTAGCAGTGACTTTTGCCATCAGGGGGAGAGTAGTGAAGCCTACAGTTGATGATCATGGCTGAACATTGATGACAGGATTTTTGCAGCAATGTTGGTGCTTTAACCCCTCCCCCGCCCCCAGTGCCTATTTTTAACCCAGCAAGAAACAGTGCTGAAACAAAGAGTAAGAACAACAACATATAGGCACAAGGTGAAGAAAATGGCAGCAAAGGGGGTAAAGAGGCCAAAGACAGAAAAAGGAAAAATGGTAAGTGTTTTAGTAAGAAATACCTTCGGAAGACTGAGCTTAGAAAATCATTTTTAGGTTGTATCAGGAGAAATTGGGAAAGAGACGCACAGAGAATTGTAATCTTAGAGCTAAAGTGTGGCAAAGCTCCTGGCACATATTGGGTATTCAGTCAATTATTGTTGAATACATCTAGCAATGCGGGCATACACAAATGAGCAAGGAATGGGAAAAGTAGGCTGAAGATGAAAAAATGCAATGATGAAAAGAAGAGGGAGGATCAAACAAGTACAGGGATAACAATGAATATTTATTATAAACTGATAGAAAGTACTTATGTAAACGTGATTGACTTTGGAGTGTAAAAAATTATAAATATATATGATGCAAAGATGTCTTTAAAAATGAAATGCTACTTGAGAGCAAAAAGAGATGATAGATGAAAAATGCTTTGGAAAGTGAAAAGTACTGAACAAAAGGAATTGGATATGAAAAATCTCAACTTGCAAAGTGTTTAAGGTCTGGAGAGAATATGCACATTAAATATGGGCCTTAAGTCTGGCTGGTGTTGTTCAGTGGTTGAGCATTGACCCAGGAATCAAGAGATTGTGGTTTGATTCCCGGTCATGGCACATGCCCGGGTTGCAGGCTTAATCACTGGAAGGGGGCATGCAGGCAGTAGCCAATCAATGATGTTTCTCTCATCGATGTTTCTATCTCTCTATCCCGCTCCCTTCCTCTCTCTCTCTCTAAAAAAAAAATCAATAAAAACGTATTTTTTAAAAATATGGGCCTTCAGCATATGAAAAGAAGCCCTGAATCTAAGGATTTCTTTTCAGATTAGGGGAGGGGAAAAGGAACGTTATGGTTAAAGCCCACTTTCATATCTCAGCTCTGCCACCTTCTAGTGGTGTGGCTTTAACTACTCTGGGTCCCAGTTTTCTCTAGGAAAGTGGAGATAATAATATACACACGTCAGGGGGTTGCTGTGAGGATTAATGAAGACAAGGCATGTAAAGCATTGGCACCAGGCCTAGCACACTGCACACACTCCATAAATGCCAGATGTTATTATAAACTGCTTGACAGGAAAGTGAGGGAGCAGAGAAACTTAAAGCATCACTATAATTACATGAATTGTGATGAAACAAGTTAAGCTCTTGTTTGGTTTTCTTCTAAATTGGATCTTGTAAGCTAAACATTATTTTCTCTGTATCTGGGAGCAGATTTGTATGGAACCACAAAATACCCCAAAGAGCCAAAGCAATTCTTAGAAAAAAGAACGAAGCTGGAGGTATCACACTACCTGACTCCAAAATTATATTACAGAGCTACAATAATTAAACAGCATGGTATTGGCAGAAAAACAAACACACAGACCAATGGAACAGAATTGAGAGCTCAGAAATAAAACCACATGTATATGGGCAAATAATTTTTGACAAAGGAGCCAAAAACACACAATGGAGAAAAGAAAGTCTCTTCAATAAAAGGTGCTGGGAAAATTGGAAAGCCAAATGCAAAAGAAAGAAACTATTATAGTTTGTCTCCATGCACAAAAATTAATTCAAAATGGAACAAAGACCTAAATATAAGATCTGAAACAATAAATTACATAGAAGAAAACATAGGTACTAAACTTTGGACCTTGGTCATAGGGAACGTTTTATGAATTTGACCCCAAAGACAGGAGAAGTAAAGGCAAAAGTAAATGAATGGACTATATTAATCTAAAACGCTTCTGCACTGCAAAAGAAACCACCAGTAAAATAAAAAGGCAACCAACTGAATCAGAGAGGTTATTTGCAAACAACAGCTTCAACAAGAGGTTAATATCCAAAATATATAAAGAACTCATACAACTTAACACCAAACAAACAATCCAATTTAAAAGAATGGGCAGAGGACATGAATAGACACTTCTCCCAAGAAGACATACAAATGGCCAACAGATTTATGAAAAGGTATTCAATTTCAGTAGCTATTAGGGAAATGCAAATCAAAAGTACAATGAGAACCACCTCACACCTGCTAGAATGGCCATTAGCAACAAGATAGGTAATAACAAGTGTTGGAGAGGTAGTGGAGAAAAAGGAACCCTCATTCACTGCTGGTGGGAATGTGGACTGGTACAACACTATGGAAATCCTGGCTGTTCCTAAAAAAATTAGGAATAGAGTTACCATATGACCAACAATCCTGCTTCTGGGTATCTAACAAAAAAACCTCAAAAACAGTCATTTGCAAAGATATATGCATCCCAATGTTAACTGCAACATTATTCATGGTGGTCAAGACATGGAGAAAACGAAAGTGTTCTTCGATAGAGGATTGGATAAAGAAGATGTGGTATCTATACTAATAAAAGGATAATATGCTAATTAGACCAGATAGACCAGACATCTTCCGGTCATCCGCTCCTCCTTCTGGACAAAGCCACAGTGGCAGGGGCTGAGGCAGAGGTGGTTAGGGGTGATCAGGCCAGCAGGGGAGGGTGGTTAGGGGTGATCATGCCAGCAGGCAGAGGCAGTTAGGGGTGATCAGGCTGGCAGGCAGAGGTGGTTAGGGGGAATCAGGCCAGCAGAGAGAGGCAATTAGGGGCAATCAGGCAGGCAAGCAGAGGGGTTAGGGGTGATCAGGCAGGCAGGCAGGTGAGCGGTTAGGAGCCAGCGGTCCCGGATTGAGAGAGGGATGTTCGACTGCCGGTTTAGGCCTGATCCCTGCAGGCAGTCGGACATCCCCTGAGAGGTCCCGGATTGGAGAGGGTGCAGGCCAGGCTGAGGGACACCCCCTGTGCACAAATTTCATGCACTGGGCCTCCAATCTATAATAATAAAAGCATAATATGCTAATTAGAACAGATGTCCTTCTGGATGACCTTCTGGACAAAGCCAGGGCTGTGAGGGAAGCCTGGGTCCCGGGTGCCAGAGGGAAGCTGGTGCTGGCAGCCAGAGGAAGGAAGGCCTACTCCTGTATGAATTTCGTGCATTGGGCCTCTAATATATATAATGGTGTACTACTCAGCCATAAGAAAAGGTGGAATTCTGCCATTTGTGAAAACATGGATGGACCTTGAAAATATTATGCTAAGTGAAATGTCAGACAGAAAAAGCTAAGAACCATATGATTTCACTCATATGTGGGATATGAAACTCATAGACACACACAAGAGTGTGGTGGTTACCAGAGGGAAGGGGTAGAGGATAGTAAAGGGTAAAGGGGCCAAATATGTAAAAGAAGCCCCAAACCTAAGGGTTTGTTTTCAGATTAGAGGAGGGGGCAGAGGAACGTGGTGGTTAAAGCCCACTTTCATATCTCATCTCTGCCACCTTCTAGTGGTGTGGCTTTAACTACTCTGGGTCCCAGTTTTCTCTAGGAAAGTGGAGATAATAATATACACACGTCAGGGGGTTGCTGTGAGGATTAATGAAGACAAGGCATGTAAAGCATTGGCACCAGGCCTAGCACACTGCACACACTCCATAAATGCCAGATGTTATTATAAACTGCTTGACAGGAAAGTGAGGGAGCAGAGAAACTTAAAGCATCTCTATAATTACATGAATTGTGATGAAACAAGTTAAACTCTTGCTTGATTTTCTTCTAAATTGGATTTTGTAAGCTAAACATGATTCTCTATATCTGAGAGCAGTTGCTAGGAGAAGCTGGCAAAAGGCAATAAAGTGGTGAACTCAGCCATTGTTCCTAAAATAAGTATGAAATGAGATGGGAGGCTCTGGAACGACTTCTTTTCAGAGGGAAAAAACAACTTCCCAAATGAGAAGTCAGGCTAGGAAGCTGATGATGGCGGGAGACAGGCCTAAAGCAAGGGATACAGAAACTGCGCTCCTTGAAAAAAAACCCTGCTGGTGCTGAGCCTCGGGGACCTTGTTGTGAAAAATGTGTAGCTGGGAATCACACACAAATATTTGTGGAGGCATATATTTATGCACCTTCGTAAGATCATTTAAGCTGGATGTTTGAGGAAAAGGTAGAAGAACCTATAGACATATCTACCCATTTTACAGGAGGGAAAATAAATGGTTGGAGGAGAGTTTACACAATGGTCAGGTGTGCAGGTGTGACGTCCGCAGAGCTGGAATAGAATTGTTGATGTTATTATCAGCTGTGTAAATCAAACTTGTTTGTCTTCCTAAGATTCTGTTCCCTCACCTGTAAGATGGGACAAACCCTATCTGCTTGGAAGAGTTATCATGAGGCTGAAATGAGACAGCTTGTGAAGTGCAGAGTATATACTAACAACTGCGAGAAAGGCTCACACTGGTAGTTGACATTACCATCCACAGAAGTAGGAAGCGTTCAGTCCCTCAAGTATTTGTGAGATATTCTCATGTATCACACCCATAAAAACAGAAGTTATTGAATTGAATTTCGTGCATTGGGCCTCTAATATATACATAATGGTGTACTATAAGAAAGTTTTAATAAGAGGAATGCATATGCTTTTGTTAATGAAGCATTTGTAGTTAATTTATTCTTGATCAGTTTAGAAGGGTAGCTCCTACCTCTGCTTGGGGCATGCATTTTTCAGGGTGAGTTTCTTTAGAAAGTAAAAGAAATTTCTGAAATCGCTGGCCTGGGTTGATGGATTTGTGGCTAAATTAACAAAGGGTGGATTCAGCTTATGAAAAATGATTTATAATCCTTTTGCCTAGTTTAGTGTCTGTTTTTGCACACATCTCAGTGGTAATCGGGAGACAAAGATTTGGTGTCTGGCAAATACTTTTTAACGTATTCCCCCTGCCCCCCCCTCCCCCAACTCCCCAAATCACTATTCATGTTAAGAGTGAAGAAAGGTCTGAGAAAACAATTCCAGCTGTGAGCGAATTGCTGTTATCTGCAGCTTGGATTCTCCAACTAGTTACCTTTTGGTCTCTTTTACTCCACTAGATGCTGTTTGTGACACCAGCCAGCCTCTCTAAGTGGCTGTGCATTATGTGGCGAGAAATATTGAACAAACATAACCCTGCCAGATGCTTTACCTAAGTCTCTCCCAAGAAAACCACAAAATGCCTTTTATGGGGTCATTTAAATGAGTTACACCGATAATAAGCAGTGAGATTTACAAATACATATCTAATGACTCTCCTTATTCATACTAAACATGGCAAATGGATATTCTAGAGGTTGCTAAATCACACGCTAAGTGCCTCAGCTGTTTGAAATTCACCAAGTTTCTTTCCTTAATGAAAAACAGATAATGCTGGCTGACAAGAACGCCAACCAAATGGTCCCTTCTGGCCTGACTGGAACGGAGGGGAGAATATGAAGCCGAGTGGAGGTTCTGAACACAGTGCACTTTAAGCGCAAAAGCCTACGAAGCGCGTGCCTCCCAAAGCGCACACCAAACCCTTCTCGGCGTGCATGTAAAATGAAATTCAAACCCGACCCTACCGCCTTGGCAAGCTTCACGCCGTGCTCGTAGGTGAGAGGTTTCTCTTTCATATACAGCAAACGGGCCAAGGTTTTGGGGTCATCGCGGAGATCAATCTGGCAAAAAACACACATGTGATAAACTCATTCTTCTTCTCAGGCATGACCAGGTATTTTAAACTGTGACATAATAGATATCTCCCCTCCCCCCTTGACATCTATGAAGTTGATGAATTTTCTCTAAGGAAGCACACACACATGCCCATATTAGGTCTGAACAGTACAGCGACTTCCTTGACAATGTACGCATCAGGCTTTCCTTGTCCTCTCCCCTTCAAAGCAGCTACCCCTGGGGCTGAGGGCTTTCTCCAATGATGCGGTGGCGGTCTCAGATGTTTTTGAAATTTTCTATTTATTTTTAGAGCATTCTGATAGGACATACAAGATAACTGATCGGTCTCATTACCTTACAGTGATGCTTAGTTAATCCCACACTATATTATTCATTTTTAATAGTTTATTTCCTGGCAAAAGAGATAGATGTTGGCTTTTTTAAACCCAAATCTCCCCCCTCACAGGGATGAGGGTTTGCCCACTGTGAGGATATTCTAACAAAGATGCTGTGGGCTCTGAAGGAAAGTCCTAAGGAGAAATTTCCAAAGGGTTTGTTTGCTCAAGGAATAAGCATTCATCTTTTCAAAGGCAAAACGACGCTGAAAGTAGCATGTATGTTTGGTTAGGTTTTATAATTTTAGTTGCTATGAAATCTCACTGTGTAAGAGAACCCATGCATACATGGATGGGTGTGAATGTGGGCCCATGCCCTGCAGTATTTTTCCTTTCTGTGTCTTTGGGCTAGTACTTTGGGTTTAACACAAAGAACAAAATCTATTTAAAACTATAAAACGTTGAAACAATATTTAACACCCTTGTGCAATTACTGTTGGAAATCCAAGCAGCAGAACTTCATTAGCTTTCAAAACACTTTAAAGGCGTTCACAGTCGCAGTTTCGTTTATCTGGAATATCTGCCTTCACTTTGTCCTAAGATCTGGAAGACTCAGGGGCTCACAGGTAAGAGAGAAGAGTGAATCTGTTTGCAGGAGTGTCACCAAGGCTTTCCTGTCATAGTATGACTGTTCTGATTGCTGGGGTTACTTTGATATTCACACCTATTTTGTGACTTTCAAACAATCATGGAATTTAGATGATATAAAAAATATCAGCTGATAAGTATAATTAACATCCCCTCTTCAGTCTTCTGGCTCAGGGCTGGAGAAGCGGGCCAATTTCAAAAATTACTTGGTTATCTCTATATATAAAAGGCTAAGTGACCGACCATCTGACTGTCCAACCGGCGGACCAGTTGGTACATATGACACGCACTGGCAATACTATATAACAAAAGCCTAATATGCTAAGTGTCTGACCGTTCGTTCAACCATTCGACCAGTCGCTATGATGCACACTGACCACCAGGGGGCAGACGCTCTGACTGGTAGGTTAGCTTGCTGCTGGGGTCCGGCCCATTGGGACTGGGCGAGACAGGCCTGACATGCCCTGGAACCCTCCCTTGGTCCCTCCCCAGCTCTGATTGGCCCAGATAAGGGAGAGACCGGCCAGACATGCCCTGGAGCCAATCTCCTTCGGTCCCTCCCCAGCCTCTAAAATATTTCTTCTAATTAATTTCCTTTCAATGTGC
>NW_005366214.1:1604784-1608572 GCF_000412655.1 Myotis brandtii
GTTTATCTGGAATATCTGCCTTCACTTTGTCCTGAGATCTGGAAGACCCAGGGGCTCACAGGTAAGAGAGAAGAGTGAATCTGTTTGCAGGAGTGTCACCAAGGCTTTCCTGTCATAGTATGACTGTTCTGATTGCTGGGGTTACTTTGATATTCACACCTATTTTGTGACTTTCAAACAATCATGGATGGAATTTAGATATAAAAATATCAGCTGATAAGTATAATTAACATCCCCTCTTCAGTCTTCTGGCTCAGGCTGGAGAAGGGTGCCAATTTCAAAAATTACTTGGTTATTTCTATATATAAAAGGCTAAGTGACCGACCATCTGACTGTCCAACTGGTGGATCGGTTGGTCCATATGACACGCACTGGCAATACTATATAATAAAAGCCTAATATGCTAAGTGTCTGACCGTTCGTTCAACCATTCGACCAGTTGCTATGATGCACACTGACCACCAGGGGGGCAGACGCTCTGACTGGTAGGTTAGCTTGCTGCTGGGGTCCGGCCCATTGGGACTGGGCGAGACAGGCCTGACATGCCCTGGAACCCTCCCTTGGTCCCTCCCCAGCTCTGATTGGCCCAGATAAGGGAGAGACCGGCCAGACATGCCCTGGAGCCAATCTCCTTCGGTCCCTCCCCAGCCTCTAAAATATTTCTTCTAATTAATTTCCTTTCAATGTGCATGAATCCATGCACCGGGCCTCTAGTTTAAGAATAAAAAGCCAAGTGATTCATTTTTAAAGGTCACATTAAAATGCCCTGTTTCACATTAAATAGCTCTATTCTTTTCAACTATGGCTAAATAATTACGCAGGCCGTAAGAACGGCTGTTCGTAGGATTGATCTCTCTGAGATCCTCTTCTATAGTGTTTGGTAGAAAAAGGATGTTCAAGAGATCCCCAAAGGGCCTTCCCTTTTTTGCCACCTTCCCACCCACCCAACCCGCCCTGCCATCGCCGCCTTTTATTTAACCTGGGTCCCGATGAGGACGTAAGGCACATGAGGCATGCAGTCCTTCAGCTCCGGGACCCATTCCTCCTGGACATTGTGGTAAGAGGCAGGATTTACGACCGAGAAGCAGATCAAAAACACATCCGTGTTGGGGTAGGAGAGAGGCCTCAGCTGGTTGTAGTCCTCCTGTGGGGAGAGCAGAGAGGTTGTACAGCCTGATGAGGGGGGTCCCGTTTGGTGCAGTGGAATCCTGGCACAGGCAAGATTCCACAGACCCCGTTCCTTCCCCTGCCCCGGAATCTGGTGCTTGCTTATGTTACTAGAAATAAAGGAGCCATCAGTTAGGAGACACCTTTTTGTTGTGTGTGGAGATGATAAATTGCTCCCTTTTAAGATGAACTTTAAAAAAATATTTTTAACAGCTTTAGTGAGATAATTTACATACCATAAAGTTCACCCATTTAATGCGCATACTTCAATAAGGATTATTGCAATTCTGTCACATTGGAACTGTGTTGTACTGAATATGTTTTTAAATTAGTGGGCCATTGGCCAAGGCACAGAAATTCTCTCCTTAGACAATTTTTAAAAGTTGCATTTAAATTTAACTTAGAAAAGCTAACTAAAATGCAAAACAAAGAGTTGAAGAATTATGTTGTGTGAATGTTTAGAGCTCAGAATTTGGGATTTGTTTCTAAGTCTACCTACCACCATAGGGTGGCCTAATAAATAAAATGCCAGTTTAATTGTTTTCTCCCTAGAGACTTTTCTGACCAGAATATGCTAAGAATGCTCCTTTCCAGGCCATAACCTACAACTGTTTATGACACCTGCCCTTTTCACGTATTCCTCACACCCGGGGTGTCGTAAACGGAGCAGGAACTTGCTGATTTTTTCCTCATGCCCCACTTGTACTCTGTCCATGGCAAATATTCCATAAATGCTGTTGACTGATTAGATGACACTGGTCTTCAGTGACCTGCAAATGAACACATGGCTTTTCCATGGACCACTTACTGCAATAGAATCATCTGGGGAGTTTTAAGACCATCTTGATGCCCTGTTAGCCAACTACCTCCCCTTACCCACTCTCCTACTCTGGGACAAATTAAATCAGAATACCCGGCTTGCATATCTGGGCATTCGGACTTCCTTGGTCTGGAGTTGAGAACAGTTATTTACATCATCATCATCATCATCATCATCATCATCATCATCATCATCTTCACCATCAAATATATATCAAGGACTCATTCCTAAGGGCATTGTTTCAAGCACTTACATGCATTATCCTGTTGAGTCCTCACCACTGGAATGATGGTACCATCACTGTCCACATTTCATAGAAGAGGAAGTTAAGGTTAAGAGAAGTTCAGCAACTGACAAATGTCACAGAACTATTAAATATCAGGATGGGATATTTAGCCTGAATCCAACTCTAGCTCTTAATCGTGACCACACTATTTGCTTCAGAATTTTAAGTGGCAGATTAAACATTTTCTTGAAAATTCAGTTACCCATGAATCTTAATATAGACTCATGCTTTACCCAGGGAGCTAAGAAACTTAGAGACCACAGTGTATATATATATATAGTTATCTATTTCATGGCCTGCATCTATTAGGAAATACCACCAGATGGCAGCAAACACTGTATTTTTAAAACCTCAAAGCCAAAAAACAAAACACAACTGGGAGGAATGTCACAGTGAGATGAGGTAGGAGCAAATAACTGGTAGTCAGAAAGGATCATGTTTATTTGACTTTCTACCCAGAAGCTATCAAATGAGTCCCTCCAGCTGAGGGGCTTCTGACCGTGTCCTTCATTGGGCCTTATCCTGCTCTGTATTCTGATCTCTCTTCTGTGGAAACGTTAGTCTTGCTGGGTTACTCCGTTTAAAAAGATGTATTAAGTGCCTCCTGAACATCTGTCACTGTGAAGGATGCTATATGAACTATAGAAAGTGAATAAGAATTGTCAATCCAGTCGGGGGAAAGAAATGAAAATATGGGAAACAACTCAATTTATGTGGAAGTGAGACGGGTGAAGTATTTCTTGTTCTTTGTTAGCTCCATGATCATAGAATAATGAGAATCTTGATTTGGCCGAATGATTTGACAGTCAGTACCGTGGCTCCCAAAAGCATGGTCCCCGACCAGCACCATTGGCATCACTTGGGAGCGTGGTAGGCATGTCCACTCCAGGCCCCGCCCAGCCCTCCTGGAGCTGAGGCTCTGGGGGAGAGGGGGCTGCACCCTCGGTGTCTCTGTGTGCCCTCCAGGTGACTCTGCATCGCGTTTCAGAAACACGGGTTACCATGCTTTCCTTTCCCCTCAGCCAATTTTGTATTTTAAGAAACCCAGGCCTAGACAGATGATCTAAGTGATTGTGTTGGGACTAGAGAGCAAACATACCTTTAAAGAAGCCTCACACCTGGGCCGCCTGGGCTCTTTCAGCCCCCTTTGCCACTGGACAGAGCTGTGAAATGTGGCAGGGGTTGGGGGTTAATAACAGGGACTCCTGGGGACTGAGAGCGGGGCAGTGGGAGGTCGAGGGATATGAATGTGTACCAGCTGATAACTTAAGTGACTTTTATTTGTGACGGAGCACATTGTGAGCCTAGATTGGAGGTTGAGATGGTGTAAAGGGCTGAGAGGAGTGGATAAGGAGTCTAGCTGGTATTTGAAATTGAGAGTGGAAGACCAGTGCTTGAGTGCTTCTTGAAGGGACAGTGTTTTAATCTAAAAGAACTCAAATGGGGCTTTGGAGGGTTAAAGTGGACAAAGAGGCTGGGGTGAGGGTTGAGGTGGGAAACGGGGGGGGGGGGGGG
>NW_005366214.1:1608604-1631424 GCF_000412655.1 Myotis brandtii
GAGCAAGGTACTTTGTACTTCCCACCTAACTTCACCCCAAAGGCAGGGGAGTGTTTGGTTTGAAGGCACACCTGGTGTTCTGGGAGGACTGTGGGTGACTATTAGAAAAGTTCAGGGACCACCTTAGCATCAAATGGTGCAGGTGGTGAGTGAGACCATTAGACCAGCCCTCCTCAGACTTTATACACATTTGAATCCCCCGGGACCTTGTTAAAGTGCAGATTCTTATTCAGCAGCAGGTCTGGGATGAAGCCCAAGAGTTTGCATTTCTAACCACTTTCCAGGTCACGCTGACCCTGCTGGTCCAGGGACCACACTTGGAGTGGCAAGGACAGTGCATCGCACATTCCTTCCGCCTCTCTTATCCCCCAGTCAATTGGAAGTAGGAGTCTGCTTCCAAGTCTCCTTGGGTTTAGGACATTTATCCCAGATTTTCAGCACAAGTCTCATTTTCATATTATCCCATAAACACACTCATAGCTGTCAGGCTTGGCTTGGAAAATCTGGGTAACATACCTAGGGCGGGAGTGTGGCACAGCGCTTAAGAGCATGGGCTAGGGAGGCACATTCTCTGGGTTCAAATCTCACCCCGCCAGTGACTACTGTGTAATCTTGGGTAAGTTCTCTCTGCCTCAGTTTCTTCATCTATAAAATGGTTGGTAATAGTGTTGGCCTCATAGGACTCTGATGGGTATAAAATGTGTTAATATTTGTAGACCACTGAGAACAGAGCCCTGAATGGAGTAAGTTCTTTAGTAGTCAAGAGTCCATCCTCCATCCCATGCCAACGATCGCTGCAGTGTCCTTATCCTCATTGGATAGCAGCACTGAATCTGAAGTGAGCTTCTTCTAAACTGAGTAGTAACGAGACCCAAATGTTTACATGCTCTGATCGAAACTCTGATTCAATGTCCCTACAGATTCATTTTTCAAAAATTGGGGGGAAGTAAGATCGTGTCCTAAGGTTACTTGTCGTGTGGGGAAACTGCCATCTAACCCCCAATTTGCACACTTCTAAAACCACAGTAAGATGCGTGTGATTAAGAAAGGGTGGGTTACTCATTGAGGAAAAATAATTATTTTGAGGTTTTAGGCAAACTTTCCATGGAGGATTGACGCCAGGTTCTGTGCTCCAGATGGCCCCATTGGGTGAGCCAACAGCGAAGGGGAAGACTGACGTCCTTCCAAGTAGACCCTGGGTTGCCATTAATGAACCCCAGCTGTACTTGGCAACCCCCTCCCCCCATCTGTTTCATGTCTCTGCAGCCCACTGGGGAAAGGGGGCTTCAGAAATCAGGACTGGTGCAGGCCTGGCTGAGGCGTGCAGCTGATGACCTTCCTGTTCCCACATGCCCATGGTCACTGGTGACAGATAAGCTGCCGTGGGCTGTGGTTTCTCAGTGACACACCCATTCTGTGCTTGCCCACATGCCAATCCTGTGGGGCTTGCATCAGGGAACTCTGAAATGTACCCTGCTGAGAACCAGAGTCCTGACACCAAAAGATTCTTGTTCCTTCCTGGCAGCGCCACCAGCAGCCACTTTTGCAGATGTTGCCTTTGAGATATGTCCATCCTGGAGTTTGGTCCAAGAGGCCTCAATCTGAGCAGCGCTTTGCCCATATGTACGCCAGGGCCTACTCAGAGAAGGAGGCAAGATGTCTTAGTACCATGGCTGGCTCCACTCTAGGTGGTGGGAAGGGGTGGGAGGATGCTGGGCGCTGAGCCATGACCTGGGAAAGACCCCTCTCCTAGCTTGGCATTCCTCAGCCTGTGAAGGGCCAGGCGTTGCTCCAGCGTCCCCACCCCAGCATCCTGCTCTCCATTGGCCTCTCACGATGCACTCTAAACAACTGGCCTGCAAGCACGTCATGGAAAGTCAGCTCTCGGATTCTTTGAAGCTGAGCCAAAGACCTGAACTCTAGAGATCCCTTTCAGAGAGACGCTCAGAAATACACTCCTAGGGGCATGTGCCGGGCAGGATGAGGTGGCAAGACCTTGAGGGATCTGGCTCACAGGCCTGGCCTTATTGCCTCCCCAGTGTGAGCTGAGGGGCAACATGCAGTCACCCTGAGAAACAGTCCTCATTTCATTGTCTAACCCAGTGATTTTCAACTGGTGTGCTGCAAGTATTTTTAAAACATGCAATATCTGACTAGTTAGGGGCACTGACACTTTTCCCTTAGATTGTAAAATAAAAAAGTGACAAAAGCCAATACAACAATAGCCGCCCAGTGTAGCTGAATCAAAATTACACCTATTATTTGTCAGATCGGCAAAAAGTGTATAGTCGTTGGTGTGCCACAGAATTCTGGAAATTAGTTTATGAGATGAAAAGGTTTGAAAATCCCTGGCCTAAACTAATGTTTGGAATTCTAACAGATGAAGCAGAGTTCTGAAGACTGTTTGTAAAAGACTCTACTCCAAGTCCAAATATTAGTTTGTTTCAGGCTTTGGGGAGAGAGCTAATCTCTAACAGCAGCTGCCATGTGCTGGCAGTGTATGTGTGTGACTTCATTATGAACTGTCTTTATAAAGCAAATGCTTGGCTGGCTTGTCAAGGGCTGGGTTAAGGTCTCAGTTGTGCCCAAGGCCAACAAAGTGCGGCCAAGTGGTGGAAACCAGGTCAAAAGATTTGTTCAGGGGTAACTTTGAGGGTAGAAATAATGAGTTCCTATCAATTTACCTTTCAGAACACGTGCTTTTTGAGGTTGGTTTCATCAACTCTGACCCAGAGTTAGCTCAAGCAAAGATGCGGGACACTGCTTCTTGGTTTATTCATGAAATAGAATTATGCACAGCAAGCCATCTTGCTGGGAACTCTATAGCCGGGTTCAGTGACTTACTTCCTTTTTGTGGTTCAAAAAGGAATCAAGTTTGAGATCACGGCTCTTTCTTACTAGCAACTCTGGCCAAATGAGTATTTTTGAGTTTGTTATAGATGTTCCTTAGCCACATGACTGCAGCAACATTACTAGAATGTAACTGAGGAGGTGACTACTCTATCTGAGGCAGGGAGTGGAAATTTTGGGACAATGCTTCTAAATTAAATTTGTTATAAAGACTGATTGGCAGAGTCATAGAACCATGGGAATCAACTCAGGTAATATTTTTCACCACCTCTTCCTAACGCTAGGGACCATGCCTCAACCACCAAGGACTTCTAGAGGAGTGCTTCTTGAATTTTAATGTGCACATGAATCACCTGGGGATCTTTAAAAAATAAATTTTAGAATGTGGTAGGTGGAGGTGGGGCCTGAGATCTGCATTCCTAATAGGGTCACTGGTGACATGGATGCTGCTGGTCATTGGACCATATTGTGACTGACAAGGATGATGTACAGACCAGTATCAGTATCACCAGGAAACATGTGAGAAATGCAAATTCTTGAGCTCTACCTGTAGAATAAGAAACTGGGGCTGGGGCCCAGTGGCTGGTTTTTGTGTGATTGTGATGCCCGTTCAAGTTTGAGAACTGGTCTACAGAATGAACTACCTGTCATCCTTAGTGTAACAAATGTCAACATTTAATAATCCTTTACTGCTGAAAGGTTTCCCTTAGGTCTAGCTTCAAATCATTTTGCTTAATTACTCTATTCATTTTAGCCTTTCTTGGAGTCATCTTTTTTATTTTTAATCCTCACCTGATATTTTCCATTGATTTTCAAAAAGAGGAAGGGAGAGAGAGAAGAACATTAATTGGTTGCCTCCTGCACGCACCCCTGTTGGGATCAAACCCAGGGGTCCTTGCAAATGCAAATGACCTGATTGGAAATAGATCCCACAGCCCTTGTGATGCACGGGATGATGCCCAACCAACTGAACCACTGGGCCAGGGCTCTTTTTTTTTTTTTTTAAATATATATTTTTATTGCTTAAATTATTACAAAGAGTATTACATGTTTCTCCTTTTTTTCCCCCGCACTTGACAATCCCATGTGGGCCAGGGCTCTTGGAGTCATCTTTTAAAGTTCCTAACCATAGAATTTGAGGCCTAGAGGAAAATGTAAGACATGTTCTGATTCTTTTTCCTCGTGTTTTATGTTCCCCTATGAGCCTTATCTACCTCCGAGCTTTCAAAGTAGCTGCTGGAAAACATTAAAGTGAAAGTTAAGTTGAAGAAATACCTAAAACCATTTGTTGTTATATTTTATCCGTGCTCATCACTTTCCCTGGTGTCAGAGGTTTAGGTCATTCTGCTTTCTTCAATTTGGTGTTTAAAGATATTTTTGCACTGCCTTAGAGCTTCAACTCCTATACTAGTATTGTCTAAATTTTTTTCTATAAAGGACAGAGCAGTGGGAAAGAAGAATTGAACTCCACACAAGCTTTTAAACCATTTTATTGAATTTGAAATTAAATAGAGGCCTGGGGAGGTTGTTCTGGGGACAATTAACGCACAGAAGCTAACAATTCCATGGACTGCTATACAAGAGGGAGGGCATGAGGGGCACAGAGCACTTTTTAGAAGGCACGGGAAACAGAGGTTTCAGAGTCAGGCAATAATTCTTGCTGTACAGAACTTTTCAAACTGGATTTAATATCTATACAATCTGACTTTAGGGGAGAAGGCTGTAAACTCCTCTTTCTTTAAGGCTGTGAGTCCCTGATGAAGGGGGACACCCCAATGATTATGTGATTGAGTTTGGCAACTCCAGACCAAAGAGCAGCGTACCCTTCTTGCTGGAATGCGTTCTGGTGGAGGAGTAGCCAAGTATGAGCTGCACTGAGGCCCCTGTACTTAGCTCAGAGGAGACAAACCATGTTCCCATATTGGGCATCTGGGGGTATCCTGTCCTAGTTCTGTGTCGGTATTACTGTGAGTTTCCACTTCCTGAGAGTAGATGGCCCAAATAGCCATCTGCTGATGAGTGGAAACTGGATGCTCTCAGAAGCCTTGAGTCTGGAGCTAGATTTTCTAGGTTCCCCACTTCCTAGACCTGCCCAACATTAGCCTTTGATGTCCCACAGACATTTATACAGTGGTCCTTGCAAATGCATACAGAAATCCCAAATAAAATTCCATTTACTATTTTTTTTCTAGTATAGAGCTTTCAAGTTGAGCAGAAAGACATATATCCAGATAATTGGGGGCGGGGGGGGGGGGCGGAGAGTACTAGTATAACGATAAATAACAATTACCAGGAAACTCACAGTGGGAAAGAGTATGGTCAGATGTTCACTCCAAAGGACTTAAGATGTAAAACTAAACAACCCACTGATTTTGACCTTAATAAATGACCCAAGACATATGGTAACAAAAGCTCTATCAAAGAAATTGGCCCACAGCTATCAATTGCTTAACCACTTCCTCTCCAACCCATGAATTTATAACATTAGAAACTTTTCATAATGAAGTATAGGGTGTTAGGAAAGAAAGTGATGGTGGCATTTTCACCAAGTAGAGCAGTGGTTCTCAACCTTCCTAATGCCGTGACCCTTTAATACAGTTCCTCATGTTGTGGTGACCCCCAATTTCATTGTTACAAATTGAACATAATTAAAGCATAGTGATTAATCACAAAAACAATATTTAATTATATATGTGTTTTCCGATGGTCTTAGGCGACCCCTGTGAAAGGGTCATTCGACCCCCAAAGGGGTCGTGACCCACAGGTTGAAAACCGCTGAAGTAGAGCATGTGCTAACTGATTAAGTGTTGAGAGTTCTAGTTCATTGCTTTACGTTAATGGTTGGCCAGGTTTTCCAACTTGAAGAAACATATTTGACAGAGTGAGAATATTTCAAAACTCTTAGAGAATTGAGAGTCAACTTCTAGTTATTCAGTTATTCACGTTTGGAAAACATCTAGTTCTGGCTTTTCTTTTTCCCAACACTTACTCTATCTTCTTCCTACCCCTCACTCACTATCCCCTATCTCATTCTGAACCTTTTCACAGCTCATTAGGCAATTCAAATAAAGGGTGGGCAAAGAATATAATGCAAAAATATAATGGGTGTAACTCAAATTTGAAATTGACTCGGTAATCCTAGAACTGGAATTGGTATGGGTAGGAAGAACTTGAGAGTCTTGGCCAAATACATTCTTTTGGTTATTGTTAGTCATCAATCAATGAATGAATTATTATTTGCCTATTAACATCTTGAATCATGAATGGTTTGGTTTTTTGTAATTATAAATATTTTTAAGATATTAAGAATATGCTTTGGTTGTCATTTAGGTAGATAATAAATTTGCCCCCAATGATCAGAAGAGGTAATATCTATTGAATGAACCAATATAATAAAAATAAATCAAGATAATAATAAATCAAGATAATAAAAATATACCTGTCCTGCCGTGTCATATAGTCCGAGCAAGTGTTGCTTGTCTCCCACGGTCACAGTAACTAGGGGAGAAGAGAAGAGGAGAGCCCATAAATACAAGCTTCAATCAGGAGCCTTCACATTTCTCTATGCCAACATCTCTTTGGGCAGCGAGGATAAGCATATGCCTCATCCATGTATATTGATGACAGCATGATTTCCAAATGAAAGACAACCTTGCGCCCTAACTGGTTTGGCTCAGTGGATAGAGCATCAGCCTGTGGACTCACAGTTCCCAGGTTCGATTCTGGTCAAGGGCATGTACCTTGGTTACGAGCACATCCCTAGAAGGGAGTGTGCAGGAGGCAGCTGATCGATGTTTCTCTCTCATCAATGTTTTTAACTCTCTATCCCTCTCCCTTCCTCTCTGTAAAAAACCAATAAAATATATTAAAAAGAAAAGAAAGACAACCTTGGGCTGCAGTAAGAGTGGATGGGCTGAGCCAAGTCCAAGTTTTTCAGATGAGATTGTTATTGGGGGAAACTGGGGTATCATTTTCCCATGGACTGCCAGGGTTGGAGTCCTTACGATATCTGGAGAAAAAGAATTTTCTGAGACTTGCATGTGAAGATCAGTGATTTTTATTTGCATGGGATTACATCCCTGGGTTTCTAAAGTCCCATTTCCCTTAATCCAGTCCTGGAAGAAGTATAATTGTGGTTACAGTAGAGCTAAAAGCAAAGCCAGTGCCCCGGGTTTCCTTTCCATGTTGCAGCCGGGTCCAGTTCAGCATCAGGCTAATTTCAGTCCATCAGTTCATTGTGTGTGGGGTCCACATGGCCTGCAGGTGAGCCAAGAGAGCAGCGCTCCCCTCCCCACAAAAGAGTCCCAAGAGGACAAAGAGAGAGAACTTCTTCGTTCAGGAGATTAAATATTCCAAATTTCTTGCCCTTGCAGTGGCCAAACCCATTCTGGTCAATGACCTATTCCAGGTGTGACTGACAGTAAAGTACCCTCCCTATGTCACCCCAACTGTACTGGGCATTTGTCTATCTTCCCTTGCTGGACCCCTGGAGAGTACAAAATTGTAGCTTCCTGGCAAAGCTGCCCAAATGACATGCCTATAATACTTGGCCTTCCCTTTGCTCTTTTCCTGTTCTTAATAACTAGGTTAATTACAATGATATCAAGATGAATATCATTGGTGACACTAAGGCACTCTGTAGAATTCTCATTGATTCTTATTAAGCCTTAAAATATTAAGCTCCTGAAGGAAAAAAATGCTGAACTTTTTATTGGTTATTTTTTCATTTTGTTTGGTTTGAGCCATCTTTCAGGACACAGAATTGTGTAAGCAATCTGTTAGAAATGTCTGTTTTTATCTGTCTTTGAAATGTTAATAAAACCCCCAAAACAAAGAATATTAACCCACCTGCATATTTTATAATCTATAAGGCAGAGCAAATAATGAAACAAGATGGACTTCATATTTATTTTTAAAAAGTTTCTTAAATGGAATATTCCCGTGCTTTAGCTCAACTAATTCATTATAATTTTGAACCTCAGTTGCAGGAAGACATGTTGTATGGGTTCAGTTTCAGATACCTAAAGGGTGTATGTAGAGTGAAAAGTGGAGAGTTTGATTTACCCAGCAGGCCTACTGCTTTGCCAAGCAAATTGTATCCAAAAAATGAGAATAGAGGAATACCATCCACTCTGTACATGTCTGGAAATGAAATAAAGTCTCAACTTGAAACTAAACTGAGATTGAACAGATTGAAAGCATAATACACTTCTCTTGGTGAGTGGAAAGAGCAAAGTTAGATTTCTAAAAAAATTTAATTTCTCTTTGGAAAAAGGATGTAAAATAATAAAGGAGAACGTGATTTTTCCTAGTTGATTAAAAACTGCAAATGCAATGTAAAGGTGCCTTCTACCATTAGCTATGCAGGAAAGAGAAACTGAATTAGCAATCTTTTATTTTTATTTATTGATTTTAGAGAGAGAGGAAGATAGAGCTAGAGAGAGATCTATTTGTTGTCCCACCTATTTATGCATTCATTGGTAGCGTCTTGTATGTGCCCTGACTGGGGATCAAACCCACAACCTTGGTCTATTGGGGCTGACACTCTAACCAACTGAGCTACCCAGCCAGAGCTGAATTAGCAACCTTTTAACCAGTTAACTGCCACGATATTTTGAATTTAATTAAAAAAGGTCCACCACTTGCGTCTATAGACGCTTATGGCGTGCAAATGGTTAAAACCCTATCTCCAACATATTCTCCAGTCTGCTGCTCAGAGTTGCTGATTTGGTACTGATTTGACTTTTATTTGTTTTCAGGTTGATGGGCTACATGTATGCAAAGTACTTCTTAAGGGGCTCATTCTTTGCAAAGCACCTGTTTAAAAGCACTGCCTCCACACACTGGGAATTTTTTTTTTTTTTAATTTACACAGGTCCACATGTGTTAAGTTTGACAACCTCGCTGTAGCCGCTCAGCTTTTAAACGTGCACTTTAACGTGGTGAACCCGGCTCCATCCAACCCTGGTGACAACACTGACAGAAGGGATTTTAAACCTTTTTACGTCCTTTCAAACGCCAGGCTAGTGATGGAAGTGAAGGTGAGCCGGCGTGGCCCTCACTCTTGGCCCTGCTCTGTTTTTCTCTTCCTGAATGCTTTTGCGTAAGTCCAGCCCTATGTTCCTGAACTCTGCCTAAATGCTTCCTTTCGTGGCCAATTCACTACCTAGTCACGGATCAGGAACCAAGGGAAGAAGTCCAGCCATTTCCAGGAATTTCCTACCTCTACCAAGCCCAGTGCATGCCGGTCAGGGGCAGCTGTTCCAGGGACCCCTTTGGGCCATGCCACGACCTCCAGGCCCAGAGCCTCCTGTGGTGCAAGCCCTAGCCGCTGTCACCCCAGGCTCCACCGAGAGCTGCAAACATTCCTGAGCAATGGCCCTGACCTTTGGCATGGGAGTCCTGAAGCTCCTGCTCGGGTTTTCAGAGAACCATTCCCTCAGCCTGCTTCTCCCCAGGCCTCCCCCTTTTCTCCCTTGGCAGCGCTGGGGCCAGCCCAGGAAGGGTGGGCACGGGCCGAGAGCCTTCTCCTCCCGCTGGCCTCCCCCCCTCCAGGGGCCTTTGCGATCCTGGTCCTCTCACTACTGGGAGTAGGAGGCCTGTGGGAGCGTGGAGAGGAGGGGTTACCAGCAAGGCGTGGGCAGGGTGCAGCACAGGAAACACCAAGCCAGGGCTGCGTGGAGAGGCTGGGAGCTCCCTGGAGGGGTATGACTGTGCGTGCGTACGTGCGTGTACGTACATGTGCGTATACGTACATGTGCGTGTGCGTGTGCGTGTGCGTGCTGTGGGGCGTGGGAACGCCAGAGGGGCCTGCTGGGTGTGCGCATGCGCACCGCTGGAGCGCGGTCAGAGAGGGCTTTCCGGAGGAGGTGTGTGAGCTCAGTCCCCAGGATGGCCACAGGTTCCCCAAGGTGCATCCGCAGAAGGGATAAGGGCGGTCCAGGAGCCACCAGGGTGTGCTGGGGGCGGGGCACGGGGTGGCGCACCAGCTCCCTGGGGTGCATGGGGAGATGGGGCAGAAGAGGTGGGCATGCAGGGTGGGGCTATGCTGATTCACGAATGCAGCCTTTATTGGGAAGGCTTTGTTGATCAATGAAAGCCCCCAATTCTTCTCCCCCCCCCCCCCCCGAAAGTGAAAGAGAAGGAATGAAAACAATTTCCTTGGGTTCTGGCAAATGGCGGGAAGATGGAGGGTGACCTGTTGGGGTAGAAATGGTGTGGTTTTCAGCTCTGCTGGGCAGTGGCTGTCTCCTCTGTGTGCTTGGCCAGCTCTGCTGGAGGAATCGAAAGGAAGGGAGCAGGGCTTGTGCCCCTGGCTCTGGAAGTCACTTTTATTCTCTCTTCTCTGCCCTTTCATTTTCCCATTCTATCAGAAGATAAGTGGATCGCACAGTTGATGCTAGAGAACATCTAGGGATAGCCAGAGACAGATCCAGGCGTTAATCACAGATGTGGGTTGTCCAAATGGCTTTGTGAGCCCTTATCTTGGACTAGCAGTGGAGGCCTTATTGTTGCCAACAGGCTGCAGTGTCCTCTGAGGCCCCTCAGTTTGGAAATGAATCAGCCACAGCAGCACGAAGGCAGGTGTGCCCTAAAATGCTAACAGTAAATGTAGTGAGGTTGAAAGAGCAGGATCTAAGTCAGGTGGGTCTCATTACAATCCTGCCTTTGCTATTCGCTGTCTGCGTGACCTTGGGAAAGTCCCCTAGCATCTCTGAGCCCTTGTTTCCTTATTTGTTAAAAATGGGGATAGCGTTGCCTACCAAAGTGAGGACTTGTGAGAAGGAAATTAAATGCCTGGCACACAGCCTGGCCCATCCATAGTGGGTGACGAACAACTGTTCTTTTCTCTCCTTCAGCAAATGCTTATTAAACCTCTTCTAAGGACAAGTCTGTCTTGCTCTCCACTGTATACCCAGTGCACATTAACTGGCACATAGTAGGGTCTTAATATTTGTGAATTACTGGTCACTTTCTGTCCTAAACAGTAGCTATTTAGATATTTGTCTTATATCTCCAACTGGACAGGAAGGTCCTTGAGAACAGGATTCCCATACCCCATGTCCCACACAGTACGCAGCACAGATCCTGGCAAGCGTAGTAAATGCTGAACACAGAAATGGAGCACCAGGGGCAACTCAGGCAGAGGAGAGTCCTTCAAACTGTGCAGACCTGCAGTTTGAGGCTCCTGGCAAGGCCTAACTGCTGGGAAGTGCCTGCAGCCAGCAAATCTGCCTGGCAGACAGCAGTCAGGCTGAAATCCCAGATCACCTTCTCTTCTCAGACTCTTAGTGTTGTTTCTGAGTTTAGAGAGGTTTTAAAGAGAGTGGGTCATATGACATGCTCAGACGGTTCTCTCCACAAAGTGTGAAAAGTTGTCAGTGACCCGTTAAGTATGTAAAATGGAGGCCTTCTTTGTAAGCCTTTTGCTTCCTTGTGTTGCTTCTTTGTGCAGATTGAAGTGGCCTCTGTGAGTTGGAGTGAAGTCTAAGTCCTGGCTTTGATTTCTTTCACCCAGAGAGAACTTACCCCCCTCAGCAATTCGGCCACCTCACAAAACTCCGTGTCCTTTGCAGGATGAGGACGTGTTCTCATTCCCTGTAAACCAGCCCAGCCCGCCAGTCTAGCCCATCAGCAGCAATAGGAACCTGGTTTAAAGCCCCTTTCTTGCTGGCTGGAGGGCTGGCCATCTCAGCTGCCAAGAATGGGCTTTTGAAATCCATCTTGTGAATATATGATGAATCCTGAAAACTCGAAGGCTGGAAATGTCAGGCCACTTAGGAGGAAGCCTCGAAGTGCCCTTCCATTCCCAGCATATAGCCAGCTGACTGCATCACTCATGTCGACTGTATTCTATTTGGCAGGTAGAATGAGGCAGACCTGATGAGGTGGGTGGATGTAGTACCATAAAGGTGCTATTTTGGAGGAAGAAACACTAGATTATAGACATAGCAAGAAATAGAATCTTAAGAAAGTTAATAACATGACTCTCATGGAAATATAGGATGAGGGTATGTCAAAGATTTATGAACTCAATAATGAGAGGACCAGTAAGATGATAAATCTTGTTCAAAGGGCATTTCGAGGAAGTGGGCATACATAGGTACTTAAGAAGCAAAATGTTAGAATAAGATGGCTACATTCAATAAAAAGCTGGTTACTGTCCTGTGGAAAAGATAGCCTTTGGTGTTTTCTTTTATACTAAACAGTAATTATTGGCATCTCTACCCAACAAGAGTTACAAGTTAGCATGCAGCTTCAGAAAGTCTAAGCTTTTAGTTAATAGTAGAATCAAATGAAGGTGTATTACCCTAGATTATTACTTCTTGGGGGAGGGTGTTAAACACTGCCCCAGCATGACATTGGACATTGGGAAGACAACTACATGCACTTTGCCTTATATCCAAGTTTCAGATAATTTTTCTCCATGCCTGAATTCAAGTCCCTACTTTGCTACACATTTGTGGAGATGCTGGGCAACTCTGTATGTCTCCATCTCACCTGAAAAATGAACAAATCATGTTTACCCTAAAGGTACATAAAAACTCTTTATACGTTATTGAGAAGTCAGGGGGTAATCATCACAGCAGCTTGTCTGTGTCTAGTGGGTGGCAAGAAATGGGGAGTTTAAATGGAAACTCATGAACTGACCCTCATCCGCTGCTCTGCTTCCTTCCTAGAAGATCTTGTCTGGGACTGTCTCACCTGGCCCCAGTGTCCCCTCTTGGGGGAGCTTGTGTGTGTTTGTGACCTGGTTTAAACCTCCCAAATATGCATGCACATTTTATAAGGAACCAAATATGCATGCACATTTTATAAGGAACCATTTTATAAGAAGCCTCTGGGATGAGAGTCACCTCAAGTTAAAATAAGTTAGAAGCAAGTATGAAACTAGAAATAAACAATACATTTTCATAAACAGGAATGGTGGCAAATTCCTTCCTGGTGAGGTATCCATCCCACATCCATGATCCTCTTAATGTGGCTTGAAACCCTTCTTACTCATCTGCATGGCTCACCTCAGCCTGCTCTTTTCCCTTATTTGCTAAGAATGCTTCTTGTTTTCTGAGCAGCAGACTGTGTGTGTGTGAAATAAAAGTTGCTTGTGGCTCAGGGAAGTCTCTTATTTGATAGGCTGACACGAGGTCCTGTTTCTGTAGAACAAAGAATGAGGAGAAAATCTAATAAGCTTCCTGAAAATCTGTTAGGACTCTGAGCTGAGGGCTTGCTTTTGTGAGGTCTGTGTATTCATCCTGCAGTAACGAGAGTCCATTTGAACAGGGTAATGCATCTGCCATGCATCTTCCCTCCCTGGTCATGTTTCTTTGATCTGTTAGGTATGCCTGTCGTTATTCCAAGTTGAAACCACCCGGAATTTAAGACAGAAGAACTGGTTGGAGCCCTCAGCTTATTGTGAAATAACTCTGGGGCCTTGAGCAAGCCACAACTTCCCTATGTCTACATTTTTTTTTTTTACTGGCAGAATGGAATTTACTGAGGAGCAGAGGAGATTATGAATATGAAAATTTTGTACACCAAAGCTTACACAAATGTAAGGTGGCATATGGAGCACATGGCTTCTTAAATAACAACACTTGGGAACAGAGGTTGCTGGAATGAAGTTGCACTGGTTCTGGGTGTGGGAGGCTGTTCAGGAAAGATCTTTCCTTGCCAGTACTTGTTTGATGATGGAAGAGGAGGAGGGAGGGCGTGGAGAAAAGAGAAGGGGAGCACTTGGAACTGACTGGGGATGGGGCCAAACCGAAGACAGAGCCATGATTCCATGACATCCACATCCTGGAATTTCAGAGACTTGCTTGGCCTCACCCTTCCTCCCTCAACATTCGCTTGGTCTCCATGCCCTGCCAATTCTACTTGCTAAGTATCTCCAGAACCTAACTCCTCTTTCCCATCTCTGTAGCTATCTCACTGCAGCCCCTTACCCCCATTACAGAGGGCTCCTGGTCCACATTCGTTCTTCAGACTCCATCTTCTGTGCTGCCTTTTCCTCACTGCCACCAGTCCCACAGCTGTGGCTCCGTCGTCTCTAAGATACAATTCAAATACCTTCAAGAGTGCACGCAATCTTTGTAATCTGGCTTCTGGTTTACCTTTTCAGATCTCTTTTATTTTTTACTGTCCTACAATCCAGACTGATTGCAGTCTGTCATACTCATGATGCCTTTGCTTAAGCTGTTCCATGTTCTTGGGAAAAGAAATTCTAGAATGCTTTCCCTACACTTGTCAGCCTAGAAAACTCCCATGACCTGGAAAACTCACTCCCATAACTCCTCTTTGATGCCCGCCAAGTACCTTAAGCCCCTTTTCCATGCTTACTTGCCCATTGGGCCATAAAGTGCTGTGCGTTATTCATTCTCACGTTCCAGCATCTAGAATGGGCCTGGCACGTAGCTCCATAAATAGGGGTTGAGAGACTGACAGTGCATTAAACTCCAACCAAACTGGAGTTTTTCTCCGAGGCATCTATTTTCTCTAGATTAATCTTTGGCATTTCCTAAAGGGTCACCGTGAGTGTTCCTGGACACTAAGGGGCAGGATGGAGTCACCAGCGATGACATCCTACACTAATGCTGGCCTGCTTGTTGTGAGGGGATGCCATGGGAACGAGGCTGTCCTGAATGGCCTCTGTGCTTGGGGCACTTTCCCACTTTTCCAGGCAACTTTCACCAGCTCCAGGGCTGCCGACTCCAGGCTAGTGAGGCAGGGCTAGGGGCAGGGCTACTGCCAAGGTGTCCTGTGGGTCACTGTGACTGCAAGTTATAGTAGTCAGACTTCCTGGCGGCAGCCACAGAGTACAGGGAGCGGTCTTTTCATTAAGACTTTGGGAAAAAGTGACTGCATTATAAATGAATCCTGCGTGTGGAGGCTTGTGGTCTGCAAACCAGAGCATACTTTTTTTTTTTTTGCAGGATCCCCTGAATAAAGAAATCTTAAAAAAATGCAAGCTCCTTTAGTCATGTTCATATATGGCTAGGAACCCACAAGAATCAAGCTGCCATTGAGGGACGGTAGGATAAATACCTAAATTAGAGGCAGAAACTTTAGGTTTTAGCCTCCACTTTGACTTGGTGATCTAAATGCACCATGGCAGCCACCAGGGGAGCGAGTTAAAAACACAGATTCCCTGATTGCACACCCTACTTCTAAGATTCAGAGGAAATAGGTGTGGGGTAGGGTCCAAGAGTCTGATCAGATTCTCCAGGCGAGTGATTCAGATCTGAACCTCAGGTTCTTCATCATTAAAATTCGGAGACTAATAACTCAATTACTCTATAGTATTCCATCCATTTTAGACAGGTTTTGTGAATAATAGATGAAGTAACGTAAAGGAAAAAAAAACTTAAAATTTATAAACTCCTACAGAGAGATTATCTTTCTTATTATATCTGTCTCACAGTACAGAAGTAGGCAGTCTGTTTGTAGCAACTCTCTCCCCTTCTTGTCTAGAAATAATCACAGAGGAAATTCAAACACCAGGTGTTGATAAAAGTGGAAGAGTGTGTTCCTACCACGAGTTTTAAAAGAATTATTAGGCTCATAAAAATTCTATCAGGTACGAGCTATAACTAGTTAGAAAAAATGATGGAAAGTATTATTTTCACGACAACAACAAACGCTATAATGTGTCTAGTAATGTGCAAGACCTTTAAGAGAAACAGCACAGGAAGCACTTTGTTGAGATACATAAAGGAAGACAGATGGGGAAGCAGCTCATGGTCTTGGGTTGGAAGCTCTGTGTTGTAAAGATGTTACACCTCTCCAGTTAATAAGTTTAAAGTAATTCTGATAGAATTTTTGAGTTTGGGAACTTGACAGAGTGATTATATTTGATACATAAGCATGTTTACTAGTCAATAAGGATAATAATTCAGAAGCAAATAAAGAATGAAGACAACTTATAAACAAACACAGGGCCAATAAATACCGGAGTAAAAAAAATTCAAATTAAACAAGATGAAATCTTTGGCCTGTCAAATTGACAAAGACAATGAATGAGACCCAGTGCTGGTGAACACGCGATGATGCGGCACTCGCATACTGCTGCAGGAAACGTAAATTGGTTCAAGTGGTCTGGCAAACTGTTTGGCAGGATAGATCGAAGGCCTAAATGTGGGTCTATCTCTGACTCAGCAAGCCTATTTCTGCAATGTACTCCCAGTAGTAATCATACAAGCGCACAACAATATATACAAGTAAAGGCTGTTCATCAAGTGTTTATTATAGCTGACAGCTGGACACAACCTAGATATTCAAGAGTTGGTGATTGATCCTCATCAGTTATGGGGAAACTTACTATGTAACTTTTAAAAAAATATTTTTATTGATTTCAGAGAAGAAGGGAGAGGGAAAGAGAGATAGAAACATCAATGATGAGAGAGAATCATTGATTGGCTGCCTCCTGCACCCCCCACACTGGGGATTGAGTCTGCAACCCAGGCATGTGCCCTGACCAGGAATCAAACCGTAACCTCCTGGTTCATAAGTTGACACTCAACCACTGAGTCATGTTGGCTGGGCTATGTAACTTTTTAAAGAATATTGAGGAATGTGGTAAAGTATTGAGGATATAATGCTAGATGGTAGGAGATAAAATTCTACATTGTATATGTTAATCAGAAAAAGGATATTTGGGTGCCCAACAATTGTGGTTATGTTGTTGTTATTACTGTTTTATACAGATTTGATTAAATGTCATCACATTTAAGTTAAATTGTCTCCCATCACTTGACTTCTACCAATTCTTCTTGGTCCTCTCTGATTTTGTCTTAGGCTTGTCTAGATTTACTTTAGGCTGTAGGGCCAACCTTGTGTTTTTATGAGTAGAACATGTGATGAATAGGTCTGCTGCAGTGCAGATTTATAAACCGTGTATTGCAGCTTATCTTTTTCAGAGAATTATGATGAACCACTAATATTTTACCTATACTTGCTTTTGGAAGGTACCAAGGAAATATTGTGCATTCGAAGATGCTAGAATCTGCCAAAAACACATTCACTGCATACCGAAAGAAGTATATGAGCTGTAAAGACAACAGCAGTAAATTGGTTCTAAATATAGCCCTTTATTGACAATGTCTAGGCCTATCAAAATGAACTAGTCAAGTGAATGAATATTTGGAGTGTGTGTTTCTGCTCTCAATAACTTCTTTTCCACAGTATTATAAGATAATTTGGAGATCGTTAGGAGATTGTTTCTACTGTGCGTGGTGGTTACTCTAGATTATACTTACTTGTCTGCCTGATTGTTACTCAGGATCCTAGCATTTTATGTATTTGTAAGTTTTTCTTTTTATTTCACTTATTTTAGTCTAATATCCCTAACCAGAATAGGTGTTCTTTTCTGTAACTATATATATTTTTTTTACTTTTTAATATTTGTTGGTTAATTATGATTAAAGAAAGATGTATGTATGACAGTTTGAGATAAAACAGTTCTTGGGTCCTTTCTGCAATGAATACTTGGGAGCCCATCTTGTAACTTAATTTTCTCAAATTTTATATAAGGTAACACCTACCACTTTTATGTCCTTGTTTACATATTTTTCCAACAATTGTTTTCCCCCCAAACATCTAAAAATAAAAGTATATTTTGGATGCTTATCAGCAATGTAAGGATCATGGCTAACCAGTCCTGTTAAGGCGATCCAGTGAAGGGATACACTGAGTGTTGGTTACCATTGGAACCTATGTTGAGTATTGTCACCCAAAGCTAGGAGGCCTCATGAAGTGCTTGGCGCCTGGAGTCACCTGTGTCAATGAATTAGCAAGATGAGGCTTTGAATTCTTATTCTTAGTTTTGCTGATGTTTTTCTGTTAGGTTTTAGGTGAAGTACAATCAATCTAGTAGAGTTTCTGTGCATTTTCAAAGATTTAAAAAATATAACAGATAAGTGGGGACCCATACAGTATGGTCTCAGTATAGTTTCACATTCAAGGACACAACACTAACAACTCAAATTCCTTCAAACCATTCTGACTTTAAGAGAAAGAGCAAGACACCAACGGGGGATTCAAACTTCTCAGTATTTTTCATAGACTAGTCCAGCCTTGACCCAGCACACCTTCTGTAACTATTTTAGTCTTCTTTCTGCCAACCTGAGAAAGACTAGGACTTGGCAGGTGCTCTCCTTTTGGGCTGTGGAAGAGAGGGAAGCTGAGTAGCCAAAGACATTTTCTCTCCTCATCCGAAGGGGAAGGGTTTGGGGGAAGGGAAGGATTATAGGCATTTATAATGTAACTAGTGGCCTAGTGCACGGATTTGTGCACATTGAAGGAAATTAATTAGCAGAAATATTTTAATATCACTATTCACCCTTTTTCTATAATAGAAGTGTCCACCAAATTCACTATTGACAATGACAGATTGAAACACATGTGTGCAATTGGCGCCAGCAAGAGCTTTATATATACCAGTGGTTCTCAGCCTTCTGGCCCTTTAAATACAGTTCCTTATGTTGTGACCCAACCATAAAATTATTTTCGTTGCTACTTCATAACTGTAATGTTGCTACTGTTATGAATCGTAATGTAAATATCTGATATGCAGGATGGTCTTAGGCAACCCCTGTGAAAGGGTTGTTCGACCGTCAAAGGGGTCGCGACCCACAGGTTGAGAACCGCTGATATATACACTGAGTGGCCAGATTATTATGACCACCTGACGTTTGTAGGCAAATTAGCTATAATTTTGCGCTGAAGTTGCTAGAGGGCCAGATCATTATAAATAGGGAAGCAGGTTGTTTACCATGATAGTAGACAGATCACAAGAATTTTCTTGTTTTCTGTTCCAAGCCTTGTGGCTAATCACGAGGATTCTTTAAAAAGATATTAGCTTTAAGAACATGTAATAAATAACTTCAAAATGCAATGGGTATTTAATTTTAAAGCGTGCCTTTAACATTTCTGTAAAACGTTTTTTGTACTCGTTCAATAGAAACTTATCTGGCCACTGGGTAAAGCTAGCAATAAAACTACTGGTCTGCAGTGTGTTAATTAGACCTGCTTTCTGATTTAGCTAAACTTTTTCCAGCTTAGTGAAGCACCACAACTTCTCTTTCAGGTAATTGTCAGCAACACTGCAGTAAATATCAACATGAAGCAGATTATTATTGTAGATCACACAGGGAGAATAAAGGGTAAAATATTATTTAACTGCAGTGTTTGACTATAATAGTATTCTGTGCAGTGAGAAAACCTGAAGTCATTTTCAAGGTCCACCATTTCTTCTTTTCTGTTGTTTCAAGTTTCTAAGCTTTCTAAATATCCATTTTCCGACTAATGAAAACAAAATAGGATTCCATTGAGTCTCCTATCTGCCTACTCCAGGACTTCTGTGAGGATCAAATGAGATGAGGCATGGGAAACCGCTTCACAGACATTTGGTTGAACTGTGAAATGTTTGCGCCTGGCTATAAAGCAGGTCGTGTTCCTGAGCTGAAGAAATTCCAAGGAGGCTAGTCGCTAGGGAGAGGAAGCCGGGTGTTGCTATGTGACATCATTATCCAGCACCCACAGCCACCGTTTCTGTCATGGAGTCTTGGCAGCACCAGCTGCGATTTGGTGGGCTGTCGCTCCGGGGTGGTGGTGGGGCCTGCGTCCCACTTGGGGGAAGCTGAGTGTTGTTTTGTTGGTGCCAGGTCTGCGGTGCTGTTTCTCTGTAAATGGCCAGTGCACATCATGGCAGCTCCTGTGTTGAACGTATGCCCCTGGTAGTCAGTGCACTGACCAGTTGGACAGTCAGACACTTAGCACATTAGCCTTATATATATACAGATACCCTTTCTTGTGTCTCCAACACATTTTTTTTTCAGGTCAAGGAGTCATTTGCCAATCTCTCTTAGGATACTAGCATCATACCTTTTTCCTGGAACCTAAAGAACTGAGCAGTTTACACTACCACATTGTCAAGGACCCTTGGGTAGTTGGGACTGCAGTTCCTACTAGACCAGAAGGTTCAAGGTTCAAGAGTAGAAAGGGGAATTTGAGATAAGATGATGGCCATCCTGAGTTATCACCAATTGATCAGTAGAAAAGTGAGATTGTACCAGTGGAAGCCATGCGGACATGGGATGGGGAGTGCATGTGTGGAGGTCTATAAAATCTTAACTTGATCAGCAGTACCCTGTTAAGTTAGGCATTCAGGACCTCATGTGGCTGTGGAGCTGTGGAGGAGGGCTATTCAGTGGCTTTGCCAGTAACTGTAGAGAAATTGTAATATCAAAGAGGAGAAAAAGGAGTTGGATTTGTTGGAGACAAGGAGTGGTGGTGGAAGTGAGAAAGAAGACGGAGAAGAAAGAAAGGGGACTTGGGAGGGGTGGGTTACTGTAATGAGAACCAATCTTTGGAAGGCCATTGTGGGCTCCATTGCAGGGCAGATTCCAGGAGCTGGTTTAGTCTAGATATCTAGGTTGTTTGGGTCTAGCTCGGAACTTCCATGCTATCTCTAGGGTTGCCCTAAACTGACCTTATTACCAAGATTGCTTTCTGACCTGTGGCCTCTCTGTACTTTTCTCATTCTTGACCTATCACTCTCCAAAGGGAAAACCCAAACCTGTTCTGAGGGAATATTAAAGTCTTGATTTGAACTGGCTGTGGCAGGAAGAGTGATTAGGTCTGGATCTGGGCTCAGCTCTTTCATGGATAGCTGTCAGGGGTGCTTGGGACTGAGTGATAAAGAGATGCTCATCATTTCTGTCTAGCTTATTCTTTTCTGCATGGAACTATATCCTCCTAAGCCCTGGCCTCCATTGGGGGCACTGGTAAAGGGAAAATGATAGATGAAGGATGTTGCAGAAGACCTAAGTGTTGGCCTAGTGAGGAAGGCTGTACCAACATGTCTGTAACCTTCACTGTATTCTGGTGACTCACCTTGTGATGCTGGTGCCTCTCCCTCCCCTTCCTATCATGAATTTCTGATAAGGGCTGTGATAGTTCATTTTATGTGTCAACTTGACTGGGCCATGGGGTGTCTAGATATTTGGTCACACATTATTTTGGGCATTTCTGTGAGGGTGTTTTGGGATGAGATTACAATTTTAATCAGTAGAGTACAGCAGATGTCCCTCCATAATGTGGGTGGGCCTCATCCAATTATTTTAAGGCCTGAAACAGGAAGGAAAAAAAAAAGACTGACCTTCCTATGAATAACGGAATTCTCCACCAGATTGCATTGGGACTCCATTGGTACCATCAGCTTTCCTGGGCCTTGAGTCCGCTGACACAGCCACACTGCAGATTTGGATCTGCTAGTCTCTATAATCACATGAGCCAATTCCTTATAATAAAAGTCTCTTTCTATATTATTCACATCCTAATGATTCTGTTTCTCTGGAGAACCCTGACTAATACAAGGGCTGTGTGATAGGACTGCACAGTCTCTCAGCTAGAGGATAAGTATCTAGTACATTGGCCCACTATAGGGGTTTAACAAACGGATTTAACAAATAAAAGGATATGTTTAGTCATGGAGCTTTTTAGGTGAGAACTGATGCCAGTGCCAGTTGATGTATAGTGTGGTGGGTAAGGGACACAGGGATGAGCTGTGGAAGCATGAAGCTGATGAATGAGGTGTGAAGATGATTTTCACATGCCTTGCTCAACAATGACACAGACCATCCTTCTATTAATGATGGAGGAGGCATCCTTAGTGAAGCCAACGCAAGAGGCACTTCTTCAGCCACCGAGAAATGTGGCTCTAACACAGAGACAGAAAAGATAGCACATGGAGCAGCAGCCCTTCAGCTGAGTGGGAGAGAGGAGAAAGCAGGACTGGAGCTGTCTTCATCCCCTGCTGCCATTAGAAGGTGCATTTGAACCATGAGGATGGTGGGTAGGGATGGGCGTTGGGGTTGGGTGGTGATGGTGGATCTTGTTGAAGTGCAGATGCTGATTCAGTTGGTCTGAGTGGGGCTTGAGAATCTACATTTCTAATAAACTTCTGGGTGGTGTCCCAGCTACCGGTCTGCAGGCCACACATAAGTGACAAGGCTTATTCTTTCTTTAAACATGGCTCTTTGAGCCCCTCAAGTGGTTGACAGATGTGACGTCTACTCCACTAAAGCAGTGCAGGAGGAATGGACTCTGAGCAGTAGTAGGTGTGTTCGCTGTCACCTGCCCACTCACTGGTCTTCAGAAATTAAGGGGTCAAAGCCGAAGGCATCTGCTCTCAGGGAAGCCTGCAGAGAGGGCTCCCGCTTTCTGCAGCGGAGATTTGAGGCCGGGAAGGGACTTGGGCCAAAAAAGAGGACTGTAAACCGACGAAATTATAAACAAGTAATCTTGAGGCCCGGAAAATGTTGCCTCACTCCCCTGGGTCATCACTGAGGGGAAATTGACCTCAAAATGTGAGAGCATGAGTAAAGGAGGGAGGCAAGCAATTTGGGCAAATGAGACCATAAAAAGGGCTGATTTTCTCAGTCATTTATTTCAATATTTCAGTAGATTGTACCCAGCAGCTTGGAGCATAATAAAAACTAATGTGTTTCCTTCTATATGGGGATTTCTGAGCACCATTTTGGAGTTCTGTGACCTCATTTACAAAAGTGTGCTTCTGGACCTTAGGAAGCACCCACTGCTTGTTTGCTTCCTAAGGGCCTGGGTGGACATGGTGAAGTCAGACTAGTTTATCTTCTTGGGCAAGCTCCCTTCACCCCAATTTCTCCTCTCTGGCACTGTGATTAGTCTCCGTTACTTTTCTCCCTTATCAAAATCTATCTTCTTTGCAGTTCCCTACACACCGAGGTTCTGCAAATGATTAACTGTGAACTCCTTACAAGACAAACCTCTAAGGCCCAGCATGCTGTCTTGAAAATGACGCAATTCAATGGATACTTGTTGAATGAATGGATAGCGTTGATGACCCCCACCCCCAAGGAGGGTATTCATTTTAGAGGATCATGCCAAACTGCTACAGCTCTAACTGGGATCCCAGGAGCAGCTGGCAGGCTGGC
>NW_005366214.1:1631503-1672231 GCF_000412655.1 Myotis brandtii
GGAGGGGGAGGAGTTTGTGGAGACTTGCAGCTTTCCTAGCACTCAGGAATAACAGCAGGAGGTCCTGGAGATACTTTCTGGCATGGATGCCAGGATACAATTGTAGAATTGAAAGTGATCAGTTCTAGAAAACAAGGAAAGCTATTGAACCCATGGCTTGGTCACACTCCAAGACAGACAGTGATGGAGCCTGGCTGGTTCCCAGCACTGCCAGTTGAGACGGCCCTGATTCAGTCTTGAGGGACAAAAGCAGCCATTGAGGGTGTCAATGGCCTGAGGTGAGCAGCCCAAGCCTTTGACCCTAACCTCTTCCAAGGGACCGGCTCCATCATCACTCGAACTGCCATGCTGCTGGGAGGACTGTGGGGAATGTTGCGAGAGCTGCAGACTCTGCTTCCAAATCTGACTTCCCAGCCAAGCAACAGAGAGAAAGATAGCAAAGCACACCTGCCAAATACGTTTCAGTAAAAACACCAAACAAAACTAGTGAGAATAAATGAACACTAACCATACCTCTTCAGACACATCTAGTTTTGCCTTTAAAAAAATTAAGTCATGCCCTGACCGGTTTGGCTCAGAGGATAGAGCGTCGGCCTGCGGACTGAGGGGTCCCGGGTTTGATTCCAGTCAAGGGCATGTACCTTGGTTGCGGGCACATCCCCAGTGGGTGGTGTGCAGGAGGCAGCTGATCAATGTTTCTCTCTCATCGATGTTTCAAACTCTCTATTCCTCTCCCTTCCTCTCTGTAAAAATCAATAAAATAAATTTTAAAAAAATTAAGTCATCACATTGGCTGATCCTTGAGTGGTCAGCAAAAAGTTTTCTGTTTTAGACTTTGGTCTGAGGGTCAGGTCTTCTGGTTCGCCACGAGGTACTGCATTTGTAACTAGTTGTCTTAGTTACATGACCCCAGGAAGAGTGAAAAGGGAGTAGCCCATCAATAAGTGCTGACCCACATAAAAATAGAAATGGCTGGGGGGAAGCAGAGATAGGCGAGAAGGGGGCAGTGATCTGAACCAGTGAGAGAAAATACTAAACAAATGATTTAAAATATCTAGAACCTACATGCTTTTGAAGTACAGTTGACCCTTGAACAATGGCGGGGTTAGGGGTCCCGATCCCCACACATTTGAAAATCTGCCTATAACTGTTGACTCTGTAGTTAAGTCTCTGCATCAGGGATTCAACCAACTGCGGATCGAAAGCAGTATTTTTGATCTGCGGTTGGGAATCCATGCTTGGGAGTGCGAAGACACTGTTTTCCATCTGTGGTGAGTTGCATCTGTGAATACAAAACCCTTGGATTCGAAGGGCCACATGTATTTATTGAAGAAAATCTGCATATACATGGACCTATGCAGTTCAAACCCCTGTTGTTCAAGGGTCAACTTACTTAGGTGAGTGTACTTTTAGAAGATGAGGGAATTAAGAATTGCAGGCGGCAGCTGAATGCTCCTGATTAAAAACAAAAAATGTTTTGTTGTTTGCATGACACTACGCTGGATTCTGAAGGCTTTCACCTTGGGAATTATAGAGGTCTTGACCTTTTGGTCAAAGGCAAGAAGAATAAACAATATGTATATAAAAAAATCTAGAGCTAGCAGTAGGACTAGAAAACTTGTCTAAAAACCCAGCCAAATTAATCTTAAACAGGTTTGGGGAATTTCCTAATTTCTCTGTCAAATATTACCTCATCACCTTCCTGTTGTTAAGAGATGCTTCTTATCCCATCCTCATATCCCTGTTCGGGGGCTGCTGGAGTTCTGGGGATGGGAGTGGAGGCATGAAGGGAGAGAGAGAGAGAGAGAGAGAGAGAGAGAGAGAGAGAGAGAGATGGGAAGGGAGGGTCTGGGGGATCATAGAGAGGGTGGTGAGCTCCAGGCAGGAGGAATAGCAAATAGCTTCTTTCATCAAAGCTGCATGCCAGAGGGCTGTTGATTAGGAAGCAGTGACATTTTTCTTAGGGTTAAAATCAATTGTAGAAATATCCCTGGACTACTTTTCCAGGGTGAAAAAGTATTTTATATCATGTCTTCAGAATGAACTGTTGGAATACATGAATTGGCTTGAATGGATGGTACTGGACTGGTAACAGTTCTTTGATATGGTTTTAAACACATGCCTAATTCATACCTTGGCATTCCACAGGCACCTAATTATTTAGTGTGACAATGGTAGACAGAATAATCCATACCCCCTCTCCCCCAGCAAAATAATTATCCACCTTCTAATTATCCCAAACTGTGAATAGGTAACCTTATATAGTAAAGGAACTTTGCAGATGTGATTAAGTTAAGGATTTTGAGTTGAAGAGATTATCCTTGATTACTTGGTGGTCAGAATGGAAGTAGGGGTGAGAGAGGTGTAAAGGAGACCAGGAGCCAAGGAATGAGGGCAGCCTTTAGAAGCTGGAAAAGGCAAGAAATAGATTGTCCCCTAGAGTCTGTAGGAATGCAGCTCTGCCTACCCCTTGACTTTGGCCTAGTGAGATACATTTCAGATCTCCAGAAATGTAAGAGAATATGTTGTGGTGATCTGTTCAGCAGCAGTAGGAAATGAATACAGGGAAGTTTATATGATAGAATATCTACCAGCTGAAATAAATGCTTTGAAGTGGATGATGTTTGAGGAAGAGGATGTCCTTTCCCTTGGCTTAATGTTTCCATGTGAAGGGCATCACTTGATGTTAGCACTCGGACCTGCTTGCTCCCAGGGGAGTGGAGACGATGGAGAATGGTCTGTTGGTAAATTTGGGAACAGTAACTGGGCAAACATCACTTTCCCTTTAAAATCTGTCTGCCTAGGGAAGTAAAAGCTTTGCTCTCTCTCTGTGGATACTTGGGCCTTTGTTTTCAATGCTTTTTGTCATGGATTAGGAAGCCCACTGTTACCGATGGTCCTAAGCCCATCTGGTCTTTTTCTGTTTGACTCTTTTCTCTCTCTCACAAGCAGGGAAAGAAAAGTGTTATTTTTGACTCCCCTGAAACACAGTTCATCACATAGATATTATCTCTTTTACTTGAGTAACTTATTTGTCACTATTTCATTTATTTACTATGTCTTGCTTTGTTCTAGAGAGTATTTAAGATGGCTTATAAGTACATTAGAATTAAAAATGAGCAAAGGAAAAATGAAGGATGGATTTATTGGATGCAACTGGAGTGAGATTAGATACAAAATACATATCGTGAGAGTGTTCTGGTGCTGCCACGGGTGAGCTTGGGGAGGGCCAACATTTGGCTCTGAGCTTCTTATCAGTCAAAGCAAAGAGGGATGCCTAATTGGGTAATGATTTGTAGAATCATAGAATCAAAATTAAATGATTTATGGAATATGGCAGAAAAACACCAACTGGTTACTCAAGAGAAGCATAACTCTTCCCAGAACTGATACTGTGAAAAACTCTCTACTATGGGTTTTTGTAAAGAGAATACTGACAGAATGTAGTCGTTTTGAGTAAATAGGGCTATCTTCTCCATAAGCTATTTCTGACAGTATTCCTCAGTGTAAGTAAGTGCTACAATAAAGACACATCCCCCATTGCATTGAGAATTTATTGAAAATCTACTCTGGGTTGGGGAAAGGTTGGTGCTGGGGCATACATGGGTGAGCAAAACAGAATCATCCTTGTCTTCAGGGAGCTTATGGTCTAGAGGGGAGCCAGATACCGTACAAGTAACGCCACACGATGAAGGTATAAAATCAGACACTAAGACAGCGTAAGACAGGGGACTCACTTTAGATTAGGGGTGAAGGACAGTCTTTTTGAAGAAGTGACATATAAGTTGAGACCTTAGTAGTAAGTAGAGTGAGCAAGCAAAGAATGTGTGTGTGTGCAGTGAGAAGAGATCAGGTGGTAGTGTGTGTGTGTGTGTGTGTGTGTGTGTGTGTGTGTGTGTGTGTGTAGAATATTTTAGGCAGAAGAAAACACATCCAGAAGCACTGAGATGGAAAAGATGGAGGAAATGAAAGGTCAGTGTAGCCAACATGTACTGAATGGGGTGGCGGGTGGGAGTGAGCAGACAGTGGCCTGGAGATCTTGTGTATTTTGTAGCATAAGCAGTGGAAAGCCTTTGAAGGTTTTTGAGGAAGGACATGACATGTTATAATTTATATTTTAAGAAGCTCAACTCTGGCTGCTGTGTGACAGCAGGCAGGAGAGAATTAGGAGACTGTTGCAGGGGTCCAGGGAGAAGATGATGGTGGCTTAGACCAGGTGGTGGCAGTGGAGATGTGATGTGCCTTTGGTGGTGGGGGCAAAAGCATGCACAGATAGGTGCTTGCTGTTGATCCAGAAAACATTTCTCCCTATTGCCGAACTTGATTGAATCCTAAGACAATTTTAACTGTTTCTTAACGGATTATAGCATTTAAATTAGTTACAATTGCAAATTGGGCATGTTTCCTAGGAGAGACATATCTGCATCTCTAACAAGGTTCTACTTAGAGCAGTGGCTCTCAACCATGCCACACCCTGGACCAATGAAAACAGAATCTCTGGGGCTGAGACCTAGGCATAGATATATTCTAAAGCTCCCCAAGTGCTTCCATTATGTGGCTAAGATGAAGACCCGCTGATTGAGAGCAGTAGATTGACGATGAGGTGTGACATGTGAGTTAGAATGAAATCCAACATTCAAGATGATAAACAAGCTGGAGAAGGAATAGTTCTACTAACGTGAGCCAACCCTTTACAGTTTTCTCTAGCCAGCTCTACATGGGAAAAATTAAATCGTAATTAGCTGAGGAAATGAACATCCTTGCAAACACTGTATTTCAGCATCTCCTGTCAGATTTATCTGAAACCTTGAACTTTATAAATAACTGTGAATTCTTAGGCACTGCATGAATCAACGTGCGGGCTAATTGGACTTGAAAGGTTTCATCTCTAAATCACCGCCAGAGGCCAGCAGTTTTGAGCATATGGTGGCTGCTCAGTGGTAGTTTTGAACAGAACAGTCGGCCTGCATCCTGTTGCTATGGAAAGATTCCCAGGGCTACACACTTGTTAGCCTTCATGTATCAGAACTGATTCATGCATGCACTGAGCTGGTGGGTTCCCATCATCCTGCCAGTTCTTCAGAGGCTACCAGTTCTGTAAGGACAGGGAGTGTAGTGTATGTATCTTGTTCCTTCCAGCGTCAATTTCACACCTTCCTCTGTTTTCTCAAAGTGCCCGGAACTTCTCAGCATTATGCAGTGGGCTCTGACTGGTTGTAGGTCTATAACGTATATCCTGATCACATTAATTGTCTGGGAGTTGGCTCATGACCCAAGTCAGACCAGTTGGTATCAACAAGACTAAATTCAAGTCCTTTATTTGAGCTGTAGGGGAATGGATCCTTTTTCTGGTTGGAAGTGAATGGGCAAAGAGGTAGATCTAGGAGCTGCTAGTAGCCATTTAGGAACTGTGAAAAGAAATCTCCCTGAGAATGAGTCAGTCCTAGAAGGCAGGGCTAAAAGATGTTGTGCAAGTCATGTACAAAGCTCCATCCGAAGCTAGGACTACCCCTGCAACTTGCAATGATATAGGGACTGTGGCTCCAGCATGACAGCAAATGTTTGTTGAGTGAATGAATGGTAAACAGAGAAAAGAGAAGAATGGTAGGAGATAAAAAGAAATCAGTGTTGAGTTTATGTAATTGCAGAAGAAAAGTCCATTATCTAAGAGGCCAAACTTTTATTGTTTTTCTGACTCTGAAATCTACTTAAAATAGCAAAATATGGAATTTCCTTCTGACTATCTACAATGGCAAAGGGAGCTAACATGGGAAAGATCAGTAATAAGTAATAAATCTGGCTGTGGGATGGACAGGAAGGAGCAAATCCTTTTTCCATAACACTAGTATCAAGGGAAATCTGACTCAGATTTAGGCATGTAAGTCAGTGACTTCCCAAACTGAAGTATTTTATCATTTCCTCAGCTTTACAAATGATTCACTTCATTTAATCATCTTTATTTTTTTTTAAATATATTTTATTGATTTTTTACAGAGAGGAAGGGAGAGAGATAGAGAGTTAGAAACATCGATGAGAGAGAAACATCGATCAGCTGCCTCCTGCACATCTCCTACTGGGGATGTGCCCGCAACCCAGGTACATGCCCTTGACCGGAATCGAACCCGGGACCTTTCAGTCCACAGGCCGACGCTCTATCCACTGAGCCAAACCGGTTTCGGCTATTTAATCATCTTTAATTTGACTTAAATTATTAACACTTTGCCCATATTTGAATTTGTAGAATCACCATATCATGAAAGAAAATATGTTCATGTGTTTCAATACACTTATCAAAAGATAAACATGTCTAGTCAGTGAACTACATCATAACTTGTTATATCCTAAGTTTTTGGGGGCTACAAAGATACTTAATATAAGAAATCTGTCTCATTTCACTCATAACATCTGGGTGAGAAAACAACAAAAGAAAGATCTACCACCAACTTCTCTGATGATTTTTACCCAAGGATGTATTCATATATGAGAAAGAGACAATTCACTTTTATAAATGGGAAAAAAGATAGTTTGTATTTGCCAATTGAAGCTTATATAGTCTCTTCCCAGACAATATACAATGAAAATATCATCATTTCTTCCCTTCCTGATTTCTCTCTCTCTCTCTTTTTAACCTACTCACTAGAACACACTAGATTCTAGGCCTGCAGGAAAGAGGGAAGCAGAAACAGAATGATAAAAAGTGGGTAGAGTCTGCAAAGGATAAAAATTTTAATTTCAAATTTCATGCTTTGGAAATCCAAATACATTTGGTGAGCAGGTAACCGCCATTGGAGATGCTGCCTTAGAACTCTGTACTAACTATAGAACGGGCCCTTGTAAGTCCACTGCTTAAGAGACTTGTTGAGGCTCTAAGGCAGCGGTTCTCAACCTGTGGGTTGCAACCCCTTTGGCTGTCGAACGACCCTTTCACAGGGGTCGCCTAAAACCAGCCTGCATATCAGATATTTACATTATGATTCATAACAGTAGCAACATTACAGTTATGAAGTAGCAACGAAAATAATTTTATGGTTGGGTCACAACATGGGGAACTGTATTTAAAGGGCCAGAAGGTTGAGAACCACTTACTAAGGGGACAGTGTAATCCTGAGTGTCCACACTGAGAGAACCTCAGTGTGTTATTTCAACACAGTTACATAAACTTTTGCTTAGTCTTCGATCTGGTTACTCTATCTTCACTTCATCAAACAATACGGGCCAAGAGCCATATGTCTATTGGGAGCCTCCCTGATGATCTCTAATTCTTTCCAAGCCCAGCCTTGTTCTGCATCCCCTTCTAATTCTGTCTCCAGACCTGTGACATGGAGCTTGGTAGCAACCCAGAGGAAAAGTTAAAAGGAATTTATCACTCTATTTCCACAAGGGCTGACTCTAAATCTTCTCTTATAAACCTGTAAACAGATTGTGATCTGAATTTGTCAAGCTGAATTTGCAACTTGGAATTTATTCCCCCTCATTCCTCAATGTTTAGGTTTCTAGGCTAGTCCACAATAGCACATAATAAAGCTGAACTCTTATGAATGTATATAAAAGCAGTAGAAAGTTTTCTTTTTAAAAAAATTGAAGTTATTTGGGTGATATTGCTTAATAAAATCATATAGGTTTCAGGTGTAAAGTTCTATAATACACCATCTGTATGTTGTATTGTGTGTTCACCACTCCAAGTCAAGTCTCCTTCCATCTCTATGTATCACCCCTTTACCCTCTTCTACCTTCTTACTCTACATACTGTTACAGAAGAAAATTGTTAAAAATGTACCTTGAATCTTAGTGGTGAAAGAAAAGCGAGGTGCAGGAAATAGGAGGAGGACGGTAACAGGATTAATACTAGCTAACATTCCCTGAATACTTGCTATGTAGGCACTGTGCTAAAGTGCTTTACCTGAATTATCTCATTTAATAGTTAAGGAAAAAGAGTCTCAGGTTATACAATTTTTCCAAGAACACACTAGTAGTAAAAGAGCTGAGAGTGGAATGTACGTTGGTCTGATTTCAAAGCCCAGGCTTTACCCACTATGTGGCTTCTGTAGAGATTCTGAAGAAAATTCTGGAAACTTACCAGGCTCTTGATGTCATTGGCTTATTATTAAGTCCAATTTTCCTAAACACTTAAGACTTTTTTGATTTTTTTATTGCATGCTGTGCTTTAGAGGAGAGACTAAAAAATATTTTGAAGACCAAGATGAAAGATGGGGTTAGAGATGAGTGGTGAGAAGTAAGAACATGAAGAGAAGGCAGGAGGGGAAAGTGAGTATGTGAGAAGGTGATAGTAAACAGACATGGGGTTGGGCCCTTTCCCGGAGTTCAGCCCAGTTCCTTTGGTTGTTGCCAGCAGAGAGCTGGGGGGAGGGAGGAAGGAAGGGTAAGACTGCCCTAAACTGGGTCTTTGAAACATGGAGAATCCTTGTATTAACTATGGATCCTTGCACTAACTATGGGGCTTCCTTTGGGTTTATGGAATGGTTACATATCATCTGTGTATAGCTACACAATGAATTGCTGATTAAACCAGGATTAGAATCCAGGTCTATACAAATTCAAAGGCTGGGTGGGCTCTAACCACTTCCTTCTTTTGATGTCTCTGATGGTCTGAGCTACTGTTTGTGACTGTGGATATCTGGATGTCTTCTGTGACATCCCTCCCATTGGTGGTTATGGATCTTGCCTTTTCCAGACCCTCTGGTTTATAAGCATTTGCCCATGAAGAGATCATAGACCCAGATTTATACACTGGTCTACACTTAGGTCAGGTTTGGACAGTTTAAAAATATATTTTTCTCAGTAATATATTCTGTGTATTAATGGGGCCAATTGAGTCTTTTGCCCTTTTTTCCAATGAAGCAAAGGCATCTTGAACTTTTTCCCATTGTTGAGCTTACACCATTATGACTCAAAGGTAAGAAAAGCAATGTTGACAAGTGACAGCACTGAGAGAGTACAGTTGCTTCAGTACCTTAATGTATACAAAGTTCTTTAGAACTCGATGGAAGCCCTTTGGGTTTAGTGTTACCATAGATGTGATTGAGGTGATGAAGAAATGTTTTATTTTTAGTTATTCAGTGACTTGATATTATGTTGTGCTGGATCAATTATTTATTAATAATTGATAAGTTGTTCAATTTTATTCTTTATATGTTCGGTATTATATTTTTTTCAGAAAGGGTCTAAAGGGGCTGGTCAAAACAAATACAAGATTTTTTTTTTCAAGTGAGAAAATCAGGTGAAAATAAAATTAATGAAGGAAAACTTAAGCAAAGGCAAACAAAATGTATACAAAATGCACCATCTAAGCTCCTGTACACCGACTCATGAGAGGCAGACATAAATTTGGTCCTGCACTTTCCACAGTCAATGTGAAGAGGGTCATATATGACTCTCAAAGTTTGTATAGGTCTATTATGTAGTTAAGGACACGGATGTGCTAACAGGGTCACACAGCTAGTAAGTGCTGGACATTGTATTTAAGTTCTTGTCTGTCTGACTCAAAGGCTCATGCTATTTTCAGTAAGCTGTGCTGCTTTTGTGTACACACAAATACCCATGTGTGAGTGGACTCAATCAGAGACAAGGATGTCATCAAAGCTAAGGCTTTGTATGCTTGAAAATGCCTTTATTTGTTGAAAATTAATTTTTATGTGGTTTTGTGGTCTTGGGAAAATTAATTAATGTATTTGAGTTTGTTTCCTTGTTTTTGGAATTGGGATCTAAATACTTTTGTGCTACTGGTGTAAGGACTAGAGATAATGTGTATATGTATTGCTAATATAATGTTTGATTGAGATTTGACAGGTGTTCAAAAATGATAGCTGTTAGTAAGTTCCAAAGCTGTGCCTTTTAAACCAGGCATTGCCATGGTTTGATCACATTTCTAACAGTTTCACCAATGCCAAAAATAATAGTAATAATAGCTAAAATGTATTGTCTTCTTGTGCTAATAGCAAAGCATTTTTTTTTATGGGTGTGTTGTATCTCAGGTACTCCACCCCAAAGCCCATGAAGACAGAGCTCTACCACCCCCTGTTAGTGACAGTGAGACTGAGGATGAGAAGCTAATAGAACCATCTGTTTTGGAAATGAATGTTGTATGTGTTCTGAACAGGAATAGGTGCTATAAATCAATTGATGCTATTCAGTTGTAGGAGTTCACCTATAAAACCTGCTTGTTATGATACTACCCTTTTTAGCATCACATCAAGTGATAACACCTTTTAGACAGCTGTGTAAATGACTATGTTGTCTTAGAAGAGTCTGTGACTCTCACAGCCCAATTCAAAAGGAGATCACTACTCCAGAGTAGTTGCTGTTGTTGTGTTTCCCGCATCATGTTTTAAGACAGTGGTTCTCAACCTTCTGGCCCTTTAAATACAGTTCCTCATGTTGTGACCCCAACCATAAAATTATTTTCGTTGCTACTTCATTACTGTAATGTTGCTACTGTTATGAATCGTAATGTAAATATCTGATATGCAGGATGGTCTTAGGTGACCCCTGTGAAAGGGTCATTCAACCGCCAAAGGGGTCGCGACCCACAGGTTGAGAACTGCTGTTTTAAGGAGTCATGAGTTAAGCCTTCCTCAGTTGCTGGGGAGTTGTTTCATGGCAATATTTTTCAGGGTGTCCTTGCCATTTAGGCAAAAGATGATGTGGGTCATGGGTAGAATTCTTTGCTAGTGCATCAGAAATACCAAGTTTCATGCCACCATGTCATTCCAAAGAGCAGAGGAACAGGAGAAGCTAGCCTGGTTCTCATGGGTGGGTCATTCCAATTGAGAGACCAGTTAATGATGCCATCTGAGTTACCTCAAGACATACAGGGAAGAAATAATTTTCTTAGCTTTTATTAGCACTTGTTCAGATTGGCAGTAGGGAGAGACTGAAGGTATATTTCATCACCTTTTTCCTTGGAAGTTATTTTTCAGATTACTTTAAGTTTAAATTAAAAAAATTTACAAGATACATGGAACAGACTGACACCTGTCAGAGGGGAGGGGGAAGGGGGAACTGGATGAAAGAAGATGAAGGGATTAGCCAAAGAACATATATGCATAGCTCATGGACACAGACAACAGTGAGGTAATGGCCAGAGGGAAGAGGGGTGGGGGAGCTGAGGCTGGGTGGAGGTGATCAAAGGGAGGGGTAGAAATGGGGACATCTATAGTCATGTCAAAAATAAAAATAAAGTAAAAAATTACAACAAGGAGAATTACTATAGTTCTCCATTAGGCCACCCTATCATTTTGAATATTTCTATACCCCTAGAATCCAGTGGGTTTTTTGTGTTTGGCGATATCGATGACACGGCATATGACCTCTATTGATTTGAACTGTAAAACTCAATAGAAAATGAACCTTTATTTTTGTACTATTTGTCAGAGTTTTTCATTTATATAAAAATAATGTATATAGCAAATAATTGTGGCTATTTCATGTTGCATCTCTGAGTTATCTGTCTTATATAACCAGAAACATAACATAACTGCTTGCATGGGTCTGTTGACAGTTGTATTTACCTCGGATAAGAGCTTATGGATTTTTTCTCACAAAATGGGAGTGGGGAATGGCTTATTTACAGAGAACGATGGTGATTGCTTATGTGTGCCTTTCTATCAGGACCAGGCTTCTCATACAGGCAGAACAGAGGTACTTCTTCCTGCAGCATCAGCTCCCAATAAAGCAACCAAATAACACTTCATTTTCACATTAAAACAAGAAGGCCATTATGGGGGAGAATATCAAATTCATATGGATATTAGAGATAAAACATGGAACATCAGAGAAATCTTTTACTTGCCATTGCTGGGTATACATTCCTCTCCTGCTCGCCCTCCCCCTCTCCCCCGCCCCAACCAAAAGACTACATTTGGTGGAAAATTTTGAGAGGTTCTGGTGATTCTACTATGACCCTTTGATTCACTTGAGGGTAATGTGGTTTTTAAAAATAGTATCCTTATACCATTTATTCATTTAATTCCATGGGGTCTCCTGGCCTGAATATAAATGAGCTTGACATTTAGCTACTGAATCAACCAGTGCCTGCAGGGGATCTGCTCCTGCAGACCCCCTGCAGGCCTCAGGCTGACTTCCTAGTTGGCCCTGGATGTCAGCCTGCACGTTTTTCCTCTTCAGCTCTTAACAGCCTAACTAACTGCTCTGCAGAGTTAACTGGGCATTGATGTCCCTGTCGGTGACAAAGCTACAGAAAGCACATAAAGGTAGTTGGTGTGAGTGTCTTTTGCTTGTACTTGCGTTTCTTTATATCAATAAATCCTAAACCCTCCCTTTGAAGTGACCCCAAACAACTGGCAAGTAATTCTTCTGAACGTGTGCCTAGAGACCGGGGGGGACAAGTATCTGTTTAAAAATGAAAAATAGACCAGCTGGCGTGGCTCAGTGGTTGAGTGTCGACCTATGAACCAGGAGGTCACGGTTCGATTCCTGGCCAGGCCGCATGCCCAGGTTGCAGGCTGGATCCCCAGTGTGGGGCATGCAGGAGGCAGCTGATCAAAGATTCTCTCTCATCCTTGATGTTTCTATCTCTCTTTCTCTTTCTCTCCCTTCCTCTCTGAAATCAATAAAAATATCTTAAAAAATAAAGCTGACAAGTCATTGATGAGATTAGAAATCTCTTCTTCTCCCCCTCTTTCTCTTGAGTATTTATGACTGTATCAAAGACCTGGGAGGATGCTAATGATTTTTGGTCTTTACTTTTCAGAAGCTTAGAGGACAGAAGATCAATACTATTAGGATGGCTTTGCATTTTTGACTCACAGTTTAAAAATCCACATTAAAAAAAAGAATGTCGATGGCCAATGACCGTGGAAAGAATGCACATGTAGCGTGGCCCCCCGGTGTGCTTGCCTGGCCCCTGAGTAGCAATTTTGTGAGCCACCTGAGAACTGGCAATAACTTCACAGAAACTTCCCTGTGCAGCGCCCTCGCTAGCTGGGATTTATATAGATTAGTCATTATTTTTCATGAGCACCCTGGGAAGAAAGCAAGTGAAATATTGAGAGAGGACTTGCCATGGGTTGAGTCAGAAATCAAAAGCTTTAGGTAGTTCAGTCCACTGTTGAACACGCTCTTAACAAAACACAGTTTTTATCTCATGGAACCATGATCACAAATGGGAAAACAAATGTGGAGGAATCCTGTGACAGATGTCTTAGTTACATTAACTGAGTTGAATAATTTTCCTTGAACATTCTAATTCCATGGGGAAAGTCCTGATATAACTTGATCTCATTATTTTTTCCTTGTTCTGTAAAGCTAGTAGGTATTTATGAAGTATCCTCTGTGAGGCTTAATAACAAGATCCTAAAGTGGTCCTCCAGTCCGTGGGCTTGTTTTCTTTTTGACAGCTGCTGCTGTGTATTGATCATCTGCTCCCTCCCTCACTGCTTCTGCTGCATGTCTCATGTAAATATTCCAGTATCTTTCATTTATCCACTATTTCTATTCTGTTGCCTGGAGCCCTCCACATCTCCAGTCATATCATTTTCCCCCTCTGTGATCAATCAGCCAGCAAGTATTTATTTGTTATCTTGTTGTTGTGGCAGGCTTTGCAGGAATTAAGCTATAATTTCTAAAGGAATGGGGAAGACTTCAGTTCAAATTGCTTTGCATAGCAACCAATATAGTAATATTTCATGCCAAAAAGTACTAACTGGGCCTGGCTGGTGTGGCTCAGTGGTTGAGCATCAACTTATGAACCAGGAGGTCAGGATTCAGTTCCTGGTCAGGGCACATGCCCGGGTTGTGGGCTCGGTCCCCAGTAGGGGGCGTGCAGGAGGCAGCCAATCAATGATTCTCTCTCATCATTGATGTTTCTATCTCTCTTTCCCTCTCCCTTCCTCTCTGAAATCAATAAAAACAATATTTAAAAAGTACTTAATGGTTTTGATGAAAATAATAAATACATACTGTAGAAAAGGATAGGATCTTTAATTTCTTTTAAACACGACCATATAAAGACTATTCTAGAAAGAAACTATATTCTTATACTCTTAATATTAAGACATTTTATGATTTTTTAAACCATGAGTAATATTTATTTCTTCCTATTAACCAAATCCAACTCCTTTATGGTTTTCTCAATGGCCCTATTTTCAATATTATAAATTATTCATTTTATCATTCTTCCATACTTTCATAGTACTTACCATACAGAATACAATTATGTGACACTTTATAAGGGAAATGCAAGTCAGGGCCATTATCCCTGAGGACTGGAAACTGACATTCAGATGGCCACAAGGTTTCTATTTTAGTTCTTCAGGATTTCACATCTGGTCTTTCAGCATAGAGCCAACTTGTTTGATACTCTCCCTTTTCTGCTGCTCTTAATTCCAGGAAATACAACACAGGTTGGCGAAGAACCTTCTTGTTTCCTTCCCCTACTCATCTTGAGAGGTCTGTTTTCATGTCTCTCTGTCCTGCAAGTAGTCAGCAGTGCCCATCATAAAATTACAGCCACAGCACCCTGCCCTGACTCCCTTAACCCCTGAAATAGAGAAAAGTCCTTGACAGATGCAGTGGGTCAGATTCTGACAACTAAATTGGTGGTTCTGGTCAAAGCAACTTTCAGAAACAACTTGTAGCCATTTTCGTTTCCCAAAGGAGTCAGTAAAAGTATTTGGACTGCTGACTTCTAATGCTCTTAGAATGATATGGGAACCACAGAAGTTCTGTGAGGCTTCTCTGGTAACATGGGTCAAATTTGTTGGATGAACTCTTCTTTCTATTTCTACTTTGAAATGATTTGTTATTCTCTGAATAAGTTATGGCCAGCAATGTGCAATGACATAGAAAGACCATGGGCTGAGTTTGGGTTCCCAGACCCCCAGCACCCATCCTAGGCTGTGATAGGCAGTGTGGTTTTATGGTCTGAGCATGGGATGGAATGTCAACTCTGCTGCTTGCTCGTGTGTGATGTGACCGAGGACACATTTCTTAATTGTGCTTTATTGTCCTCATCTCCAGAAATGGAGAAATCAGAGTTACCTCCTAGGATATGTATGAATGTCCCCATCACAGTTCCTGAAGCGGGAGCCGTGTTCCATAGACTCCAGGGTGATTGTATCATTATTCTAAGCATGACTGAAAGCACACAGCTCAAGACTTTCCCTGGCCTTGATTTCTCAAAAGCTCATGTTATATGATCTGATGATGACTGCAGCTTGAACAATTTCCGCAGCTTCCTAAAGGTGGTCTGCTCTGAACTATGTGGTTTTCCTTTGCCCCAGGAAAACAAAGAAACAGGTGAGTAAACAAGCAAAATATTGGAATGACCTTTAATAACACTTCTAAGATGGACTCGACTCAGCTTTCTAAATATACCTGAACTCTGCAGTTTTCCCCCTCAGGTCTTACTTATGAGTTATCAAGAAAAAAGTTTTTCCTACATGAAAGATTTGTCATGCTAAGCTGGAATCTGCGGGTGGTGGAAAGCAAGGCAAAGAGAGACCCATTGCAGTGGTTCTCAACCTTCTGGCCCTTTAAATACAGTTCCTCATGTTGTGACCCCAACCATGAAATTATTTTCGTTGCTACTTCATAACTGTAATGTTGCTACTGTTATGAATCATAATGTAAATATCTGATATGCAGGATGGTCTTAGGCGACCCCTGTGAAAGGGTCGTTCAACAGCCAAAGGGGTCGCAACCCACAGGTTGAGAACCGCTGCATTAGCGTGAATCTAAAATGTGTTGAGCACAGTCTGGAGCTTGCCAACGCTTGGCAGCTGTAGGACCAGCAGGACAAAGCAGGGTGGGGGGCCAGCCAGGCTTACGTGGCAGGGAAAATTCCTTTCATACCTAAGTTGTACTTGCTAAAGAATGAGAAGCATGTGAAAAATCCCTTGACCTCACTGTGACGTGTAATAACAAGACCCCTGTGATGGAGATGGTCCGATGACACCCATCAATTAATTCAGCCTAACCTGCAAATGCAGTAGAAGTTCACAATTAAATCTGACTTACAAAATGTACATCTACATTTCATCAGCATTTCTGTCACATCTCTTGTTTCTACCATATTTGAATACAACTTTGGAGCTGAATTAACTTGAAGCTTAACAAGTGCATACGTGGAGGTTTTGACTAATTAATCACTAATTGAATGCTATGTTATACAACTCACTCTTGCTATTGGCCTACAAGGGAAACCAGGAGAATTTAAGAAATACTAATGACTCTCAAGAGCAGATCTGTTTTAATGTTTAAAATGAAAGTTCCTAGGAACTGGTAGTGATCGGACATTCATACTATTTTAAGTGTTGTGTAGCATACTTTGGAAACTAAAGGAAATTATTCTTTGTAAGTTTTAAAGCTTTTTTTCTCATGAGATAAACCGAACTGGTTGATGTTTTGGCAGATCATACTTTTGAGCTTATGTCATCTTGTTTCCTGTTAGCGCCAAGCTCTTTCCTAACAATAGAGAAACTCTGGTTTTTTTCTCTTGCTCATATTCTCTCATTTCTATAGACAAACTATATCTCATGAAACACCCTCTTTTGTCTACTCAGTGTTCATTGAAATAAGGTTTCCGTGTGTGTGTGTGTGTGTGTGTGTGTGTGTGTGTGTGTGTGTGTGTGTTTCAAAGTTCTTTCTCCAAAGAGAAAGTTCCAGACCCTTCACTGCTTTTTTGGCCACTAGAAAACATTCCATGACACATACGGACTTGGGAAAGAATATCCCAAAAGGCATTCAGCTGGGTCATCTACCATCACAGCTGGTTCACTTAGCACATTTCGTTGACAAGGCTGTTTTAGAAGCAAAGGAACTATGTCAAGTGCTTCATGAGACTTGCATCCTCTCAGGACCTGCAGCCTCTCTTGGAACTTGCTGGCCATTTAAGAGACTCTCTGGAGTCGCAGTAAGGAGAAAGGACGTGGAAGTGGAGATTTGATGTATGTAGAACGATGTAGAAACAGTTTAAACTCTTTGTGAGCGCTGTGTTTAGCTTCTAAAACATTGAAATAAGTTAAGAAATATGTTTATGAAGGGAAATTTCTTCTATGTGTCCCATATGCAGACTTTTCTCTTGGGAAATTATTTAAGGGGAAAAAAAGGATATTTTTAAAGAAAGTAATACATTTCCTTTCTGTGTTGAAAATAATTCTAAGCTGAAGTCTTTCTGTAGGTTCTAGAGTAGGATTAGGGAAATCAATATTCTGATTTAAACACAGGTCCAGATATAATAATCAGAAACAAGCCACCCCTGTAGTGTCAACTTCAACAACACACTGACTTATGTCTAATCCCAAATGACCATCTCAATTTGAAAAAGTGTGTGTTGCAGCACAGGGCACAATTATCATTAAAAACCACACAAAACTTTTTTTTTAAAAGGATTTTATCCCAATTTTTTGTTTTGAAAAAATTGAAACATACTGAAAGGTTGAAAGCATGAACTCTATCACCCACCTAGATTCAACGGTGTTAACATTATGTCACATATGCTTTATTTCTCTCTCTGCACACGTTCCCTCCTCCCCCCGAACCATTTGAAAGTGAATCGCAGACATGGTGACATTGTACCCATAACTACTTTAGCAGCATCTCCTAAAAATAAGGACAGTCTCCAAATAACCACTGTTATTATATACTAGAAAGTTACCCACAAAGCTGTTATCATACACTAGAAAATTAACATTAATTTTCTCATAGAATCTAAAGTAATTCATATTAAAAACTCCAAGTTTTTCTTTAAAGTCAGGACCCAATCTGGTTAAAACATGGCATTTAATCTAGAATGGTTTCTACCTTTTTTCCTACCTATGATAGTGCCTACTTTATTTTATTTTTTTAAAATAAGAGTCCAGGCCAGTTTCCCTATGGAAAATATCACATGTGGAACTAGTAATAGTTTTGATATGCCTTTCAATAATTTAAAATCACAGAAGTAGCAGCCTAAGAACTTAGTTTAGTATATCAGTAAACGGATAGTTACCAAAGTGGTAAATGCTTTCACAATATAGAAACCACAGGAAATTTAGATAAAAAAGAATACATTTGGCAGGAAACATAATAGTATTTTGGGATCACAGTGTTTACAAGTTTTCTGGTTTTTAAATATTCCACAGTCAATAGAAAGGGAACTAATTTCTTTACCAGGCCATCTTTCCTCAGTGGATATGTTTAGCAAATGGTTGAGAATGCCAGTTTGAAGCCTGAAAGAAAAACTGTGGTTAAAGAAAACAGTTATTTGTACAGCAGATAGAGATCTGTGGAAACAGGGACCTTCACCTTTCTACCCACATGTACAGGTTCATATACGTTTTTTAGAAGTGGCTCTAAGAAGTAGACGTTTTCCTTGTTGCCCACTTCCCAGGCACTCTAATGTAGCTTTCTCCCTTCTGCTGTTGTCTGAATACTCCTTGAGATGATAATCTAGCAAAGTGTAGCTGGGGGGAAATAAGACAGCTTTTCCTATCCATCCTGAATTTAACTGTAATGAGTGCTTAGGAAAATTAATCTTTTCAAGTATCAAAAAGGAAGAAAGTATGGCCAAAAACCCAAGAATGTAAGAATTTACTTGAGGCAGGTAGTAATAATTCTCTAGTTGAAAATGATTTAATGAAACCTATAGTGTGGGAAGGCTTTACCAAGAGAAAGAAAGTGTAGGTCTAGAAGGGACCCCAGGAAGTCATTTCATATCATCCACTGCCTCAGGCATGCCAGTGTCCTAACCACCCAAGTACTGTCATTTTCTGTTCTCTCTACAGAGAGAGATTCATATATACACACTCCATAAACCCCCATCCTCATTTCAGTGTCTCATGAACTAAACCAAGTTAACATTCATTCTATACTGGTTTAATATGTGGACATTTGGTGTTGTGTACTCTTCCCTGGATATTGGAAACTGACCAGAGTCAGGGAAAATGCAGCCTAGGAGATCAGATGTTACAGAAGAACACAGAAGTTGGATTAAGTACCTCTCCCACATGAAACACACACACAATAGCAAAGGCACTGATAGTTATTCAACACTGACACATATGTTGACTGATGCATATGGCTCACTTCATCCTCATGTCCTTGATGAAATAAGTCCTTATCATGTCCCCATTTTACAAATGAAGACACTGTAGCTTAAAGAATGTAAGTGAAGCCGAGACGAAACTGCCACTGCAAGACAGAGCCGAGTGTCTAATTTAGGTATATTTGATCCAGAGCACATCTTCTTGACTACATGTGTGTGCATCCATTCCTACCATGGCTGTGCAACATAGTTATAGGATGAAATTTTGTAAAAGCATGACTAGTTCTTTGCCCACATAACCAGGAAAAACAATAGTTCAAGTATGGCATGTTTTATAGAAAGTAATTTTGATTTGTTTGAGTAGTTGTAATATCACCCAGCAAGATGGTTGGGTTCACTAAATTATGAAATTGTTCAACTTTTCTGTGCTTATTCATAAGTATGCTCTAATATCTATAAAGGACTCAAAAAGTCAGAGGGAAAAGGTAGAGATTAATAAAAAATTAAGGAAAAACCAAGATATAAAAATAACTAGAAAGTGAAAACCCTTGTAAACTTGAATCATTCACTCAAAAGATATTTATTGAGTACCCAACATTCTTTTAAATGCCAGAGATATAGCCCTCATCTTAATGGACAGATGGTAAAGAAATGTGCTGTGTGAGCGCATGCATATGTGTGTGTAATATATTATGTGGTGATAAATTCTGCAAGATAAGTGGAAGTAGTTCATTATTATATAGAGAGACTGGGGAAGACCTTGCTAATAAAGTGACATTTGAGTAGATCTCTGAAGGAAATGAGCAGGCCAGTTGTATGGCTATTGGGGACAGAGTGCTAGGCAGTGGGAACAGCAAAAGCAAAATCTCTAAAGGAGAAATTTACTTACAAGGAACAGCAAAGAGACCAGAATGAGTGGAGGAGAGAGAGTAAACTTAAAAAAAAAATACCGCTAATATTTTTTCTTTTATCCAAGTGCATCATCTTGTAGCTCCCATAAAGTGTTAGATAAAAATGGTAATAGGGGAATCCTTACCTTATTTTTGACTTTAGTGGAACTACAGTGGGGCCTTGACTTACGAGTTTAATTCATTCTGTGATGGAGCTTGTAACTCAAATTACTCGTATGTCAAATCAAAAAGTGAACGAGTGAGACACGTGATGCTGGGCTGATGTTGTGGCGTTCACTGTGATGTTCACTGCGCCAACTAGTGGTGGGGTATCTGAAGCTGGCTCGTAACCTGAATTTTAGCTCGCAACTCAAAGCAAAAAATTGGCCGAGAGATGGCTCGTATCTCGAAAAACTCGTTAGTCGGGACACTCGTAAGTCAAGGCCCCACTGTATTTCTAGCCTTTTCCAGTTAAGCACGATCTTGGCTTTTGGACTGAGATAGATAAGCAAATACCCATGTGTAAGTGGTCTATTGCTGCATGAGAAACCACACCAGAATTTAGTGACTTAAAACAATAATCATTATCTCAGGTTTCTGTGGGTTGACCAGATTTGGCTGGACAGCCTTTCTACTTTACAATATGTCAGTTTGGGCTGCAGTCTTCTGGGAGCTTGACCTTGTTGGAGCTTCCAAAACGGCCCACTTCTATGTGTGGTAGTTGGTGTTGACTTGTCAGGGAGCTCAGCTGGCACTGTTGATCAGAGTTTTAGCTCTCATTTTGTTTTTTTCATATGGCTTGGACTTCACAACATTGACATCTGGGTTCTAAGAGAAAGGAAGTTCTGGGTTTTGATGTATCAGAAAATCAATTCCTCTTCATTCTCTTGGTCAAAACAGACACAGGACCAGTCCTGATTCAAGGTTTGGGGAATGAACTTCACCTCTTGAGGGTAGAGTGACATAGTTATACAGGGAAGGGAGAAATTTGACAATGGTCATCTTTGGGGGCTATCATATAATCAATTCCCTATTGTTATTTAAATAAAAGTGTAAGGATTAATTATTATAATTCTTTTTCAGTCCTCATGAAGATGATCATACCACTTTTCTCCTTAGGCCTATTAATTTTATTAACAGATTTTCTAACGTTAAAATATCCTTAAATACTTGCCAGAAACCTCTCTTGCATTTGCCTTTATCTGACTCTTCATGAAGTACTTAGATTCTGTGCTCTGGACCAGGTCTATGGAGGCTTCTAACATCTTCAGATTATTCTCTTTTCTGGACTCTTTTATGTACATGGGCTATAAATATTTTCTAGGTGTATCCCTCACTTTCTTCAAAAAGTATATTTTTTGTTGGCAATTTTCGAGACCTATCACTAATAGGATCTCTCTCAGCTTCTTTCTACTCCCTTTGTTTCTTCTGAGAATTCTGTTGTTTTAGGCATCATTTAAAAATATTTTGAAATATATGTCGTGATTTTACTGAAAATACAGTTTGTATTTTTGTTTTCTATTTTTTTTTCTTTTGGAGGTTTTCAGGAAGAGGAAAAAACTAGATTTTTGCAATTATGGTTATATCAGAAGTCTCAATGAAATATTACTAATTTTACAGAAGTAAATATCAAAATATTAAATAGATTTTCACAAGCTCTGAATAAACATTTTAGAGTTGAAATTGCTTGAGAAGGGAAAGATTTTTGGTATTTATGGAACTCAAGGATGAGGTTATTATATGTTAATAATTTATCTTCTTTGGTAGCAAACACAGCCCTTTTCTGGAAAGCTAGAGGCAATTTATATTGCTCAGGGGAGAATTTATCTCCAGCCTCAACTTCCAACTATAGCTTAAAAATGTACCAATGATAATTATATAAGTGAGAAGAGTTGTTTAAGTGATAGTTGGATGCAATTAGGGAAAATGCTTTTTCTTGATGGGGTGCAGGGGCTGAGGAGGAACAAGGCTGGGAGTTAGCGAGAGTCCCCAGGATGTGGGTGTGGGATAAGGGTGATCCTGAACTTCAGAAGTCGGAGAATGCTAGGGAAATCAGAAAAGAAGCAGACAAAATCTTCCAAACAACCAACTTCTGCATTGATCCCAGTAGGGACTAATTGCACTTATTAACTACTCAGAATTTAGTATAAAGTAGGCCTGGATTTTCAGTAGGCAATAAATTGTTTGAGGTACATTACCAACAGTAAACAGTAAAATTACAATTATGTCTTTAGAATAGAGTGCTTTAATATCCAAATGTTCTTACTGTGAGTCTTTTTAAGGTAATAAAAATGGATTTACATGCTTGATTAGAAACTATTTTTTTCTGGTACTGCAGCTGGATGGCTTGGGCTGTGGAGACCCGTATACTCCCCTCCCACGTCTGCTGCTGAGATAACGCCAGCAGTTCTGAGGTGTTTTCCACCCACAAAAGCAACAAGCAGCCTGTGTGCGTGAGGTACAGCACACGAAGCAGAGATCTCTGGTCCTGAGCCTGATTTCTGGCACTGGAGCATCCATGCTGCTTAGGCATGTGTAGAGGAACAAATAGGATTGATTGCATTCCTAGGGATGTGGTCCTGGGGAAGGAGGATGTTTGGTTTTATGCCGTTGCTGTACCTTGTGACTAATTACTTCTTATGTCATTCTATACTTGTAGTGCATTTAATAAATAAAGTGATTTATTACAAATAAGAAAAAATAGCATTTGATAGTGTTTTCTAGCACACGAAATGTTTTCATGTGCATTATGTAATTTGTAATTTCTTAAGGATGTTTGGCTAGTACAGATTAGTTGCCTGGGGAACCTTACAACATTGTTATCAAGAAGACAGGTTTCTTCCTAGATAACTTGGTTTCAATACAAAATTTCATGTTAGAGAGAGTTATAGTGATAATAAATTTGCTCAACAAGATATTTTTAGAGGTACTCGGGGTAAAATTGAACTATAAAATGAGACTATAGAAGCTTTTAAAGAGTGTTTATGGATAATACCATCTTCTCTTAAAAACAAACAAACATGTTGCAGTCAATTTACGGGGATGAGATTGAACCCTGATCTGAAAAAGCAGAATTGTGTAAGGGCAATACCTGAGGAATATTACTATACTAGTGTCCTGGTGCATGGATTCGTGCACATTGAAAGGAAATTAATTAGAAGAAATATTTTAATATCGCTATTCGCCCTTTCTCTATAATAAAAGTGTCAACCAAATTCATGATCGAAATTGACAGATTGAAACATATGCGTGCGATTGGCGCATGTGCGAGTCAACTTAGCCTTTTATATATATAGAGTAAACTTGCTTAATTAGACCTGCTTTCTGATTTAGCTAAACTTTTTCCAGCCCAGTGAAGCACCCCAACTTCTCTTTCGGGTAATTGTCAGCAACACAGCAGTAAATATCAACATGAAGCAGATTATTATTGTAGATCAGGCAGGGAGAACAAAGGGTAAAATATTTAACTGCAGCAGTGTTTGACTATATATTCTGCACAGTGAGAAAACCTGTAGTAATTTTCAAGTTCCACCATTTCTTACTTCTTTTCAGTCGGGTCAAGTTTCTAAACTTTCTAAATCTCCATTGTCTTGCTAATGAAAAGAAAATAGCATTCCACTGACTCTCCTATCTACCTACTCCAGGACTTCTGTGAGGATCAAATGAGATGAGGCATGGGAAAACGCTTCACAAACATTTGGTTGAACTGTAAAATGTTTGCACCTGGCTATAAAGCAAGCCGTGTTCCTGGGCTGAAGAAACTCCAAGGAGGCTGTGACATCATTACCCAGTGCCAACAGTGACTGTTTCCAGGCTGGGCTGGGCTGTGGGCCGCATTTTGCGCCATGGCAGCGTCAGCTGTGATTTGGTGGGCTGTCGCTCTGGATTGGTGGTGGGGCCTGTGTTCTACTTGGGGGAAGCCGAGCATTGGTTTGTCAGTGCCAGGTCCGTGGTGCCATTTTTAAATGGCATATTTTTAAATGACCAGTGCACGTCATGGCATCTCCTGCATTGAGCGTATGTCCCCTGGTGGTCAGTGAGCATCATTGCTACTGGTCAGAGGGAAGGACGGACACTTAGCCTTTTATATATATAGAGAGATATATCTCCTTTCTTCTTTTTCCTATCAAGAGAGTTGGGGTCTCTCTCTCTCTCTCTCTTCTTCCACCCTTCCCCCCCCTCTCTCTCTCTCTCTCACACACACACACACACACACACAAACACCTCTTCTCTTAGAACATCCAGTTTTCTCATGTTACATGCATACACTGATCCAGTAGAACAGGACTCCAGGCAGATCCTGCTTTTAAACAGCACCTCTCTTGGGGAGTAAGGTGTTGTTACCTAGTCATGGATTCCAGGGACAAAGTATATCCTCTATTAGTCTTCATCCCTAGAATATAAGGATCTTGTTTCTGAGACTTGATATTGAAACAAGAAAAAAGCAGAAATTTGAAAAATAATAGAGGAGGATTGTTGTCTGTACCCAAGAAAGGATCCTGATGGATCCTTGTGGAAAAAGTACAAGGATTTGAGCCCAAAAGAACTTTGTCCTTGAAAAAGCACAGAGACAGTTTACTTAATTTTCTCTTTCCATAGATTTGATAGACATCGCTCAGGGGTGGACTTGCATTCTTCCTTCTGAATCACTGATTAACTCACCAAGGAAGAAACACTCAACCCTTCTTCATTCCTCTTCTATCACAATGTAATTTCCATAACTGAATTTCTGTGATTCTCACATATACCATTAAAATGCTTCTTACATTTTCCCCTTAATAAAGGATAACATTTAAATGGTATTAGCATGAAATCTGGCTAATCAGGAGCTTCTTGTCAAGTTAATACAGCACTGCCTTTCTTTGAGAAGAGGGGCCTCCCTGTCCTCAGAGGGGAAGCAAAGCTCATGTACATACCAAAGCAAGTTTAGGCTCCTTAAAAACAGAAGTAGGAGAACATGCAAAGACTCAATACGAACCAAAACCATTTTAGTGTGGCTCTTTCTTGAATATGTCATATATCTTTCAATAGTAGATTATTGATTTTAAGAACCATGAAAAGAAAAAAAATGCATTAAATCTTCCGAAGTCACCATTTTTGGTTACTTCATTTAAAGGTCGTTGGTGCCCCTTTACAAAGAAAGAGAAAAATGTGAACAATTTTTAATGGGCCAAATGGGTCATTCTGTGGGCTGATTCATCTCAACCTAAAACTGCTTCACTTGCTGCTCTTTTTCTCTGGGTTTTGAGCTAATTGCAGGGTTTGTGAAAGTAACCAGATGTTGGCTGTGAAAGTGGAACTAAGTGCCTCCGTCAATGGAATAGAAATTCTCTTCCCCATTTCATAGGCAATGGTCTTCACTGTTCACGACATGGTGACAGATGGGAAAGCTGAGGCAGTGATAATTTCACAGAGGAAAGCTATGATGGATGTACTAGCTCCTTGTTACAGTGAAAGCAAATAAAATGTGTTTTTTCAAATGATGTGTAGATCCTTTGAAAGCCATGCGTCGATTAATCTATATTCCTGACCTCCTTCCATAGCTTCCCTACTACTGTAAGCGCTAACACTTGGATATCAGTTGAAATTTTGGAAATGACTTGAGGACCCACATATATAAATAGGCACAATGTGAAATAACTTATTTTACTGTGTACATTACTATGCTTCAGGCTAGTTTATAATGTGGTAGGGTCCAAAATAACTCTTATGACCTCTTGTAGATACTTCAGGGTTTGTGTATAGGTTGGCATGAAGATTTATTTTTGTATCCAGAAAAATCCACTGAGTTCTAGATGGCCTTGGACCGAGTTCTAGATTACCCTGGAACATTTCTTTTTGCAAAACTGGAATTCAATCTGTGGTTACTGGTGAAATTGCTAAATAGCATGTTTGGCTGATGTACACTACTCTTAAGAAGGTTTTACTATGTTAACGGGTAGGAAGTGAATGAGGCATAAAAGTCAGTTAGGATGATTTGTAATCTGCTACATACTAAATCCCAGTAATACTAGCTTGTCTGTTACAATGTCAGCATGAGTATTCACTGCTATAAAACACAGTGATCTATGGTAACCACAGGGACCAAAATGTTTCCTGTAATACCAAAACATGTGTCAACCTAAGAACACATTATTTTCCTCATAACAAGGGGAAGAGATGCAAGATAGTGGTGATCAAAAAGATTATTTAGTCTAGACTTCTATATCCTGTTAGGGCTGCACCTAACCCTGTTGACAAGATACCAATTCCTGCCAAAAAATTACAAAAGCTACTGTGCCCTGGCTATGGGTTTGAAATACAAGTTGTTTGTGATGGACTTGAAGTGAATTCTTGAGGAGCTTCCCATTAAAAATGGGAAAAGAATGGGTTATATATTTAATGGGCGTTGGAAAGGTCTAGATGTATTTATTATCTCAGGATGACAAGGATGAAAATTTCCTTGGTCTTCAAATACATTAAGACTCATTATTCTGTGCATAATGAGGATTTCACTATCCTTGCTGAACTTGAGTGAGAGGAAGTGGCTTTGATCTGCCACCTGATTAATTTCACCTAAAAGGGAGGCTGGTATAGACAGTTATTAGGAGGGTAAATGAATAAAAAGAATAGTGTAAAACCTCTACAGCAAAGTTTGTGCCTAATGTTGACACTTAAGATTGAATATTCACTCTGTCTCTTTTGAAAATGTTGGTTAAAACCTGTTTATTATTGAATATTCTTAAGGCTCTTATTTACCATCTTGAACTATTGCAAGTGTCATATGAAATTCATTTTAGTTGAGAAAAGAAGCATTTAGGGCTCATAGAACAAGCTAATCCAATATGATCAGAGGGGAGAGAGAGCATAGCCATTCTTCTCCTAACAACTCTTACTTTGACAAGTGTAAAATGCCCCATTATTAATATATATGAACATGTTCATTGAACTTCTTGCAAGCATGGCAGCTGAAAATTAGTACACGTTCTAGAGAATGAATGGCTGCAATTTATAAACATCACTTATAATTCTTAAGAGGCTTATATCTGATATACATTAAGGAGATTACTGACTTACTGTTTTTTCCCTTAATTTATCTCATTATTTGAAAAAAATTGTACAGTACATACTTTAAGGATTTATATATATTTTTTTGCCCGTAGTATATGACATCTGAAAAACAGATATCAAATAGAAATCTTTAATATAATTGGGGAAACAACTTTTTGCCTAGTTAAATTATTCAGAATTCATAAGTTTGAAATTTGATTGGAAGCAAAACCTTTTGGAATTTTTTTTCCTAAAAAAATAAAATTGTTTTATATGTTTTAAACAAAGGCAGTACAATATTTCAGAATGCATGTTCATGATGCTTAGGATATATCCTTTTAGGATGTGGGAGGGTTAAATTCAACATAGAAAATTATCCTGACACTTCACACAGGCTTCTAACTTTAGTGTATTGCAGTGGTTAAGACTGTGAGATGCTTGGATGTCATTCATTCATTCATTCATTCATTCATTCAATTAAGCAGTCATTTATTCGGTAGGCATTGCTGGGATGTAGCCTCATTCCTAGGCATTGGGGACATAAAAGTAAATGAGACAGAAAGAACCTTGCCTTCATGAAGCGTACATTCTATGAGGAGATAAGCAATGGGCAATTAAATAAACGACATAATGACTACAGAGGGAATAATCAGGTTTTGAAAGGGAGCCAATTTAATCAGGGTGGTCTGGCCTCATTGAGGAGGTGACATTTGAACTAGGTAGATTTGAATATCCATTCTGACACTTAGCTATGTGATGTTGGACAAGTTACTTCTCTGAGTTTCAGTTTTCTTGCCTACGAAATGAAGATACTTATTACCTGGAGATAATGTTAGGCTCAAGAAAGATAGCAGTGGTAACACAGGGCTCGACACATATTAAATAACTAGCTAATTACTATTTTATTAAGAAACTGTAAATATTGCTGGGATATAAAAGGATCAGGAAGCAATTTTGTTCCTTATGGTGCATTCTGCTTCGGCCGCACAGATCATTGTTTCTCTGTTGTTGGCAAGTAGAATCACATTCTAAGTCCTGATTTACTAATTTGCTTTAAAAAAGCTGGAGAGGCTCCAAAGGAAGGCTTGGTTCCTCACTAGCAAGAGTGCTTATCAATTGGTTGTTCAGATAAGGTTGCCTGAGTCCCAGTTACGCAATTTCTGCCTCTTCCATAATTTACACGCTGTCTCTTTCAGGAACCAGGTTCTAGTCCAAGTTGAAACTTTTTGGACTCTGAGAAATTGAATTTTAGGCGACTTTCCATCTTTTTCTCCTTTTCCCCAAATGTGAGGTCAAAGCATGAAGAACAGAAGGGTTTGCAGAAGGGAAACAGATGTTTCTGTTCATTTCACAATAGTAGAGTTGGATGGAGATGGAAGAACTATAACAGCGTCCAAGACAGAACCCCCCCAAACCACCCCAAGGATTTCAGGCTCCTTCCTGTTTTTTAAGACTCCTTTGCTCCAGAGGGTATGTGTTCTCCGATTTCCCTCAGTGACCCTTCTGAAGATCTGACAGTCTTGCTGATTATTGTTTTACAGGCAGCAGGCTCAGCCCACAGCCATTCATACTAGTACTTATAAAGCTTTGCTAATCAGGACTGAGGCTTTTCTCCCAGCAGCTCATGCTTGGTGCACCCAAGTTAGCCTGGTTAGTCTCTCTCCTGCTTGGTGCACCCAAGGTAGCCTGGTTAGTCTCCCTCCTGCTTGGTGCACCCAAGGTAGCCTGGTTAGTCTCTCTCCTGCCCTGGTTTATAGTCCCCACTTATCTCTGTTCTGAGTCTCAGAGGCTTTCCCAGCCTCCCACCAGCCTTCTCCCAACACGTTCTAGTTCTCAGCCTTGCATGTTCTCTTTCGTTCTGGGTCTCTGTGTCCCAGCCATGGGTACAGATCTTTTTGGCAAGCACTCTGGTCCCTCATTTAGGAATTTCCTAGCTGTTTTTGAGCAGCTCTGAAGGCCTCTTCTGGTTTTATACATTTTCTCCTGTTAGAAACTATCAAGTCAAGAAATTATATATATATATAATTACATGTTATATTTATTTATAGAAATAAATATAAAATTTGTTGTTTTATATATATACACACATTATTCATAGATAAAATTATATATGTATAATTTATATATGTTAAATGGCTTTTTTACTGATTGATGGTTGATTATAGAATTGTTCCTCTTAACTTTATTTATAGGCACCTTTATAGCATAAAGAAGGGTTTTTTGAATTTGCTAAAATTACATTAGATCAAACTATGAACTTACAATCTCCAAATGGTTTTGAACTCTAACATGGGAGTTTCGTAGGGTTCATCTGATCAGGAATGCCTAAGGTGCTTATAGAAGTTTATATTTGCAGCTCTATTTCTTAGTGGGTCTGATGTAGCAGCCCTGGATGACCAAAGACTGCATTTTTAACAAGCAGGTTTTTCTGATGACCAGGCAAACTTAAGAAATACAGGCATGTCATTTGTAGTTGAGTAAACACCTGACTAAATGTGATGGTTAGGGCAGTTTATATTGTTATGTGGGTCTAGTGTATTTAATGTAAAATCTATTAAAACTGGTTTGCTCTTTCTTTGGGCCTATAGCTCACCTCTCTTACAATTATGTGTGGCCGAGGGTCTAATTTCTCTCCAATGAAATGTGAACAGAACTGGTGTGTAAGCAGCTTGTGGACCTGGCCCACCCATTACTCCTTGCCTTCACTCCTTCATATCCTTTCATCTCTCACTGTCTAGATACAGAGCACTACCAAGTCCTAGGCAACAGCAGAGTCACAAGATGGAAAGAAGTCCATCCATGAATGACCACATGGAATGAACCATCTCACCAATGTGAATACTTGCTCAGGTCTGTGATCTGAGCAAGAAATAGAATTCTAATAGTTTAAATCCCTGTATATTAGAACCTATTTGTTATAGCATCCTATCCTATCTTGTGTGCTGCCCTCATTAAAAAAAACACACTTAAAAAGTGTTGGCTTAGCCATTAAGTGGCAGGTGATAAAAAAACAACAACACAGAACAGGCTGGAAAGTTAAAGATCTATGTTCTTCTGTGGAAAAATATTTTACAAGGCTGTTGTCTGTGAAACATGGAAGATAAACCTAGTTCCTGCAGAGTTTATAACACTCAAAGGAAAGGTTGGGAAGTGCCAGAATTCTTACTGTGTTTAGCAAGGTGTTACAAGGAAGAAAAGAGCTGAATTTGTTGTTTTTAAAGCAGAGATAAATAGAACACATATTAATGGCCTTATACAATTGGAAAATTGATTATTTTAAAAGATATTTATTTATTGTCCTGACTGGTGTGCTCGTGGTTAGAGCATCATCCCGAGTATCAAAGGCTTGAGGGTTTGATTCATGGTCAAGGGCACGTGCCTGGATTGTGGGTTTGCTCCCCCCCTCCCCTCCTCACAACCTTGGCACATTGGGACGATGCTTTGACCAACTGAGCTACCTGGCCAGGGAAAATTGATTATTTTGGGATTCACAAATAAAAGATACAATTAAAAAAAGGTTTGAGCAAAAAAAAAAAAAAGGATTTGAGCAACAATATTCATTTCTCCATTTAAATAGGAGAATCATCTCTGGGTCAGAGATAAGACCCAGCAAGTATTGCCCTTCTATCTAAGCCTACTGCTTCATAGGGCCTCCAGGTTGCCAAGGTTAATTTGAGAGCAAAAGGCATTGGTTAGAGGAAGCAGACAAATAACACATGTTTAAGAAATTATGTCTAGAAAAGACACTTCAGTCTTAGATGTGGTTGCTGACACATGGAACTTACCAGAAGCCCAGTAAATTTTGGAGAGAGTTGTATTTCCAAAGAAACGTCAAGCTTGGATTAAATATGCTATGACTACAAAAAAACCCCCCAAAAACCACGTGAGCCCCCAAACTGCACAAGTAAGAAACAGGCTCTGAAGTTGTGCAGCCCCCAAGGAAAACATACCCTCTAAGGTCCGATTCAGATGTGAGTCCTTGAGTCCTATGGATGAGGCAGAAAAACCTCCTGAAGAGCCTCGCCAGAGAAAGTCAAGAATAATGGATGAAGGAATGCCTCTCAGACAACAGCATTAGGATCAATTCCCCCCACTTCCAGGGCAGGGTCTTCCCTGTGTTTGCCTTCAGGGGTCTGTTATTGCTATGTGTCACCCATTCTTCCCTTTTCTGAAAGGGGGCTGGAATATTTTAGTTATCCCATCCCCATCTGTCATTGTCCAGGGGTGATTGTACATATAGGACAGATAATTAGTCTTCCATTGGACCACAGGAGCCACATCTCCATCAGATGGAAAGGACAGTGTGCCACCTGCAGACGCTGGACTTTGACCTGCTTCAGTGACAGGATGGGACCCCGGGTGGTTCCTCTTAGGAAAAGGGTGAGTTTGTTTTGCCTGTGGGAAAACGTGTGCAAGGGTATTTGGTGACTGGAGAGTCTGATGCAGGCAGAGATGGCTAGTTTCCACCAAAATCCATTCTTCCCTCTTTTGGCCATGTAGGTGGGCTTCATTTCCCAGCCTCGCTTAGAGGGAGGTGTGGCCTTGTCACTAAGTTATCCCCTCCGGAGTGCTACTAGAAATGATGCCTGTCACTTCCAGACCTGGCCCATAAAACTTTCTATTCAAGTTTCTCCATGTTCTTTCTCATTAGGCTGCTTGGACGCAGATAACTGGAGATCCTAGGGTCACAAGATGCAAGGAGCCCAAGTCCCTAGATCACCACATGGAAGAAAGCAGCCCCACTGACTCGAATGCCCGCCCAAGACCATAACATTAGCAAGGGACACCCTTAACTGCGGTGTGAATCCCTTACATGTTTGGGTCTGTTTGTGATAGCAGGCTAGCTAACATTGGCTTTTTGATTAATGTTATTAGCTTAAACCGATACACTGCTTACTTGTTTGTTTACTGTTTCATGGCCTTCACTTCTTCCTTTGCAAGGTATCTGACCTTGGGCAAATTGGTAAATATCTTTGTGCCTTGATTTCCTCATTAGTAAAATTGGGAAAATAGTAGCACCTCATAGGGTCATTGTGAGGAGGAAACCATCGATGTATGAAAATACAAGTGGGACTGAAGGACTATAGGAGTGTACAGTTGTCGTTATTGCTATTAACACACACATTCTTGTGGCGTTTGGGTTTCATAATTAATACTACCCCATACTGAGATTGGGAATGATGAACACCCTGAATGAAAGCTGTATTGTGAACCAAGACGAAATGGAGAGACAGTCTCTGTTCTCTTCCCTGTCCTTTCCCGAGAGGCCTTGTGTTGTCCACCTTTACCTACATTTGTAGAACAGGCCGACTGTATCCAAAAACACAGACATCCAGTGTACCGAGCCCAGTTCGCTATTTGACTCACAAAGAGAGAGAGAGAGATGGCAGATTTTGGGAAAGCCATCCCAGAGATAAAATACTGTTTACCTGAAGCCCAACCTCAACGGGCAGTTAAGTAGTAAAATTTATGACGCATTTCCTAGCTGGTCAGCGAAGGGAGCCAGGCTCTGTGGAACTAGAAGCCTCAGTTGCTGGGAGCCTGTCCGCTGCAGCCTGAATTGGTTACAATCCTTGATTTGTGGGCAGCTAACACTGGGAGGTAGGCAGGTTCTGCAGGTGTAGTTTCTAAACCTGGGAGCATGGCTTTTCCTGAGTCACTCTGGTCGTAGATACTTAATTTTCTTTCTTCTTCTTCTTCTTCTTTTTTACACCTGAGAGAAGCAGTTCACAACTTACCACCTCTGCACTATACTTTTGCTTTCTGAGTATAATTTCTACCCCTGGAGCCTCTGACCCTGATGGGTCTAATAGGCATCACAGTGTAGACTGTGGAAGGAACTAGCCATATAATTCCTGTCACTATGCCTTTGGTGTAGCCTCCAAGAGTCCAGAAAAAGCATTAGACATACATCACAGTGCCGCAAAAAAGAGATATTGGGGGTTTGGATACCTACGAGACAGGGTTTTGAGCATCATTACATTTAGAAGGAATAGAGTGAATGATTCCACTGGCCCATTCTTGTCTCCCCTTTCACTAATTTCTTTTAGATTTGTGTCTAAAGTTAAAATCCTGGTGATTTATTTTAATGTCCCATGAGAGTTGTTTAGGTTTCCTTTTGGCTTACAAAACATGACCCATTCTCCAGAGACTCTCAGGTGTCTTTAGAAGGAACTAAAGAGAAACGACTGAGTAAATGTTCTCTAATGGGCAGAACTGTATCACAGCCCTGTAAAGGCCTGGAGCTTTTAAAATTTTCACTTTTTCTCTTATGTTCCCTCCTGCAAATTGGATCCACTTCTGCTTTGGTCATTAACGTTATGATTGAATCTGCCTTGAACCCATCACCATTTAATTAGGTGGAAAAAGTTAGAACTGACTTTTAGCTCTCTGTGAAAACTTCCTTTTACATATCACTCAGTTGATAGAGCAACTAGATTCCTCCCCTTTTCCATGAATTGTGTTAACTTCCTGCATAGGCAGCCTGAGTTTGCAAATAGTGGCTTAAAATGAGTTTCCAAACACAGGTAGACTCTCAGGTGTCTTTAGAAGGAACAAAAGAGAAACGACTGAGTAAATGTTCTCTAATGGGCAGAACTGTATCACAGACCTGTATAGGCCTGGAGCTTTTAAAATTTTCACTTTTTATTCTCTTATGTTCCCTCCTGCAAATTGGACCCACCTCTGCTTTGGCCATTAACGTTATGATTGAATCTGCCTTGAACCCATCACCATTTAATTAGGTGGAAAAAGTTAGAACTGACTTTCAGATCTCTGTGAAAACTTCCTTTTACATATCACTCAGTTGATAGAGCAACTAGATTCCTCCCCTTTTCCATGAATTGTGTTAACTTCCTGCATAGGCAGCCTGAGTTTGCAAATAGTGGCTTAAAATGAGTTTCCAAACACAGGTGGTTTTCGACAAGCTCTAGGAAGGATGGGTGATAGAAGAAAGAGCCACAAACAAAATCAACTCTGACTCTGAGAGTGATGGAAATGGTGCATGAGGTACATCTTTTCCAGATTTCAGCTGAATGGGCTTATTTCACGCACCCACACACATAAACATACAAACCACGGTCACAGTCTAACTCAACATGCACTCTGACTAAGCTCAAAATGAACGTGCTATCCTTTTGTCTTGTGAAATACTATTTGCTAGTACTTTCTCAGGGATGGGTCTGCTACAAAACTCAAAGCTATAGACAGGATAAAGATAGAATGGGAGAAGAAATGTGGTTGTTCATGGTAAGCTGTGAAAGCTCTGGTTGTTAGGGCATGTTGAGCCATCCTGAGGGGAGTGGGGAGCAGGGCCCAGAGATATTTCTTAGGTACACCTATAAAAGGCATGAGTGACCCTTTCTACCATCATTCTACTGCCCCCAAATTTTAGTCCTAGCGGGGAGAAGTAGTCAGGTTTGAGATATATTTTGAATGTTAAGGTATTGGCAGAGGTTGGATGGAGAGGAAGGAAGGCATGGTCAAAGGAAGAAAGAATTTAAGGAGAGTACCAGCTTTTTTGTTCTGAGCAACTGGGTTCATGTATTTCTATGGGGAAGCCTGCGGGGGAAGTAGATTGGGGGAAACAAAAAGTTCTGTTTGGGTCAGGTTAAGTTTGAGATGCCTGTTAGATATCCAAGTGGACAGTTGGATATCTGAGTCTGGGTCTCAGGAGGTTATTGGGGGCAAAGTACATATTTGGGAGTCATCTGTGTCTAAGTAATATTTAAAGCCACAACACAAGATACAATCAGCCAGGGCATGAGTGTAAATAAAGAGGGCCAAGGACTGAGCTCGAAGGTATGCTGGCACTTAGTGGCTGGGAAGAGATGGAGGAAGCAGCAGAGGAGATGGAGAGAGATCTGCCAGTGAGGGCAGTAAAGACCAGGAGAATGTGGTGTCTCTGAAACCAAGTAAAGAAAGTGTTTCAAGGAGAGTAACAAACTGTAAGAAAAGACTCCAAGAGACCAAGTAAGAGGAGGACTGAGCACTGAACACTGATTTGGCAAGACATGGCCCTTTCCCTCAAGAGCTCACAGCACAGTGAGATTGGGAACCTAAGATAAATTGTTATCCAATGGTGGAAGTTGTGTTCTAGAAATGTTAACACATTTCTGGAGATGGGTTAAAGATGGAGCAAGGAGCTCCCCTTGGAGAGTCAAGGAAAGCGACACGGAGGAGATGTACTTTTGGATTCTGGTACATGGGAAAAAGGGGAAATTATTAAGTCTCATAAAACTGAAAATTTTTTTTTAGTTGGTTATTGATTTTTCTATAATCACTCATGCACAACTGATATTTCCTCTCCCAAGTGAATATCCCACTATTATAACTCCGTGTGTACATATTTATCAATTATCAATACTCATGATAACTATAAGGCCAGTACACATACTCCATCACACCCTACTCCATTTGGAGGCTATTCTTGGAATTATATTTTTCTTTGTTATAGTCTTTATCTTTTAGTGATATTTTAATTCCCTTTTAAAGGTGTGTGTAAGTGAAGAGACCCTATTTTTAATAATAATAGCTATGATGTACCTACCACCTACCACTGTAAGGCACTGTTCTAAGAACTATATGTATTAATTTATTCCCCCCCCCCAAAAAAAAATCCTAATACCTCTGTTATGTCTTTTATTCCTTTTGTGATAATTGAGGCACAGAGAGGTTGAGTAACTTGCTCAAGGTCACACAATAATGGCAGAGCCAGTATAAGAACCAGGCTGTCTGGCTTCAGAGCTTACCATTTTGAGTGGTATGCTGTACTTCCATCCTTACTATTATATCTCTACCTTCCTGTGGTGGGCATCTATTAGGGAAACATATTCAAGGGATAGGCTATCTTTGACTTGAACTACAATTTTCTAAAGATTCAGTACATCAGTTGCATGCAGGTTGTCATTTCAGAATAGTCTGGTAGGACACAGGGACTGGATACTGGTTACTCCACATGAAGAAGAGAGCATTATCTAGTTTAGTTTTGTTTTAACAATTGGTTATAGATTCTCATGTGTAAGAATTTAGCTCATAGATTTAGAGGATGGTGTTAAAAGGAGCTAGAGTCTTTGTGATGGAGGAGATCCCTCTATTGATGGAAACGTTCACTTAATTACTATCCTAGATGTATTGGCTCATGTCTTCATTTCCTTTGTAATCTGATTGAAAGCATATGAAAAGATTGCATACTTAAAAAGGTACAAAGTGCCAGGCCAGTGTGGTTCAGTGGTTGAGTGTTGACCTATGAACCAGGAGGTCATGGTTTGATTACTGGTCAGGGCACATGCCTGGGTTGTGGGCTCAATCCCCAATGAGGGGCATGCAGGAGGCAAGCAATGATTCTCTCTCATCATTGATGTTTCTATCCCTCTCCCCTTCCTCTCTGAAATAAAAAAAAATGTATTTTAAGAAAAGGTACAAAGTATAAATTGGAACAACAATGTTTGGCAATGCCTACTACTCTGAGAGTGATGGAAATGGTGCATGAGGTACATCTTTTCCAGATTTCAGCTGAATGGGCTTATTTCACACACCCACACACATAAACATACAAACCACAGTCACAGTCTAACTCAACATGCACTCTGACTAAACTCAAAATGAACGTGCTATCCTTTTGTCATGTCTTGTGAAATATTATTTGCTAGTACTTTCTCAGGGATGGGTCTGCTACAAAAGTCAAAGCTATAGACAGGATAAAGATAGAATGGGAGAAGAAATGTGGTTGTTCATGGTAAGCTGTGAAAGCTCTGGTTGTTAGGGCATGTTGAGCCATCCTGAAGGGAGTGGGGAGCAGGGCCCAGACATATTTCTTAGGTACACCTATAAAAGGCATGAGTGACCCTTTCTACCATCATTCTACTGCCCCCAAATTTTAGTCCTAGCGGGGAGAAGTAGTCAGGTTTGAGATATATTTTGAATGTTAAGGTATTGGCAGAGGTTGGATGGAGAGGAAGGAAGGCATGGTCAAAGGAAGAAAGAATTTAAGGAGAGTACCAGCTTTTTTGTTCTGAGCAACTGGGTTCATGTATTTCTATGGGGAAGCCTGCGGGGGAAGTAGATTGGGGGAAACAAAAAGTTCTGTTTGGGTCAGGTTAAGTTTGAGATGCCTGTTAGATATCCAAGTGGACAGTTGGATATCTGAGTCTGGGTCTCAGGAGGTTATTGGGGGCAAAGTACATATTTGGGAGTCATCTGTGTCTAAGTAATATTTAAAGCCACAACACAAGATACAATCAGCCAACAGCACAGTGAGATTGGGAACCTAAGATAAATTGTTATCCAATGGTGGAAGTTGTGTTCTAGAAATGTTAACACATTTCTGGAGATGGGTTAAAGATGGAGCAAGGAGCTCCCCTTGGAGAGTCAAGGAAAGCGACACGGAGGAGATGTACTTTTGGATTCTGGTACATGGGAAAAAGGGGAAATTATTAAGTCTCATAAAACGAAACGGATAAATTGTTATCCAATGGTGGAAGTTGTGTTCTAGAAATGTTAACACATTTCTGGAGATGGGTTGAAGATGGAGCAAGGAGCTCCCCTTGGAGTCAAGGAAAGCGACGCGGAGGAGATGTACTTTCGGATTCTGGTACATGGGAAAAAGGGGAAATTATTAAGTCTCATAAAACTGAAAATTTTTTTTTAGTTGGTTATTGATTTTTCTATAATCACTCATGCACAACTGATATTTCCTCTCCCAAGTGAATATCCCACTATTATAACTCCGTGTGTATATATTTATCAATTATCAATACTCATGATAACTATAAGGCCAGTACACATACTCCATCACACCCTACTCCATTTCGAGGCTATTCTTGGAATTATATTTTTCTTTGTTATAGTCTTTATCTTTTAGTGATATTTTAATTCCCTTTTAAAGGTGTGTGTAAGTGAAGAGACCCTATTTTTAATAATAATAGCTATGATGTACCTACCACCTACCACTGTAAGGCACTGTTCTAAGAACTATATGTATTAATTTATTCCCCCCCCCAAAAAAATCCTAATACCTCTGTTATGTCTTTTATTCCTTTTGTGATAATTGAGGCACAGAGAGGTTGAGTAACTTGCTCAAGGTCACACAATAATGGCAGAGCCAGTATAAGAACCAGGCTGTCTGGCTTCAGAGCTTACCATTTTGAGTGGTATGCTGTACTTCCATCCTTACTATTATATCTCTACCTTCCTGTGGTGGGCATCTATTAGGGAAACATATTCAAGGGATAGGCTATCTTTGACTTGAACTACAATTTTCTAAAGATTCAGTACATCAGTTGCATGCAGGTTGTCATTTCAGAATAGTCTGGTAGGACACAGGGACTGGATACTGGTTACTCCACATGAAGAAGAGAGCATTATCTAGTTTAGTTTTGTTTTAACAATTGGTTATAGATTCTCATGTGTAAGAATTTAGCTCATAGATTTAGAGGATGGTGTTAAAAGGAGCTAGAGTCTTTGTGATGGAGGAGATCCCTCTATTGATGGAAACGTTCACTTAATTACTATCCTAGATGTATTGGCTCATGTCTTCATTTCCTTTGTAATCTGATTGAAAGCATATGAAAAGATTGCATACTTAAAAAGGTACAAAGTGCCAGGCCAGTGTGGCTCAGTGGTTGAGTGTTGACCTATGAACCAGGAGGTCATGGTTTGATTACTGGTCAGGGCACATGCCTGGGTTGTGGGCTCAATCCCCAATGAGGGGCATGCAGGAGGCAATCAATGATTCTCTCTCATCATTGATGTTTCTATCCCTCTCCCCTTCCTCTCTGAAATAAAAAAATATATATTTTAAGAAAAGGTACAAAGTATAAATTGGAACAACAATGTTTGGCAATGCCTACTATGTGCAAATGATTGCATTGGGTATAGTGGCTGTGATTTCTTGAGAGCTAAAATCATTGAGTAGCCAAAATCTTTAAGATGCATTGATGTTCAAATAACAAGTATATGCACAATTGAAATATAAAATAATTCGACTCTAGTGGAATTTAGTGGTAGTTCAGCCTTTGATCTCTAATGTTTTTGGTTTTGTTTGTTTTTTATTGGCTGACTTTACCTGTAAAGATGGTGTTATTCTCTTTCTTTCTGACACTACACTGTAATTGCTTCACCCAAGGATGGGGATGGGATACATATGTTTCAAAAACACTTGAAACCTCTTCCTTTAGGAGATTTTGAGTTCCACCTTTGATCGAAACGTTCTTGAAATTAGGTACCAGCCAGTTTTCCTTTTCTGGCAGAAAGAGGATGTGGAATAAGTAACCTTACAACTATCCTAGTAACTTTAAGTCACAGACCCCATAGTTTCATAATTCATTTTTTCCCCTCAAGGTGAAAGCCTACCTGTTCTCCTCTTTATTCTATTCTCATTAAAATATTCTTCCCTGGGCATAGTCATTATCCTAAATAATAAAAGGCTAATATGCAAATCGACTGAACGGGGGTGGGGGGTGACTAGTCGCTATGATGCGCACTGACCACCAGGGGGCAGACGCTCAATGCAGGAGCTGCCCCCTGGTGGTCTGTGCACTCCCGCAGGGGGAGCGCTGCTCAGCCAGAAGTCGGGCTCATGGCTGGCGAGTGCAGTGGCGGTGGTGGGAGCCTCTCCCGCTTCTGTGGCAGTTGGACATCCCCCCCCAAGTGCTCCTGGACTGTGAGAGGGCGCAGGCTGGGCTGAGGGCCTCTCCCTCCACCGAGTGCACGAATTTCATGCACCGGGACTCTAGTATTTTCAGAAAAGCTTAAGGGAGCCCGCATTCAAATTTGCTCTTAATTTCTACAAATACAGAAAATTGCTGGGAAATGGACACTGTGGCTCTCTCCCTGTCTGCTTTGTAATATTGCCATAAGCCATGTAAGCCGAGGAGGGGCGGGGAGCCTTAGGTGATTGTTTAGCTCTGGAAAGAAGCTACTTCCTGCAGAAAGAGGCTTCCAAACGGCCACATAACAAAGCCAACACTCACACAGGTTTCCTGTGGGCTGCTTCCCCTCTGGGGAGTCTGATCCAGAGCCAAGGGGAAGGAAATGCTCCTCTTACAAAATCTCAAATCTCTGACAACTCACCAAACCGCTCACTATTTTAAAAAGTTATAAAATCGAGGCTGTTGTGAACTTCTGAAGAATTTCAGGAACTTGCTTTTAAGAAATTAAATAAGACTTGTTTGGGAAACTAAGAGAAAAAGAGTAAAATGGAAACATTTAGATAAGAGATCACATTGATAAGCAGTCACACTACAAACTTTAGAGTGCTTACAAATATACATACCTGGAAGGATTAAGTCGTGACTACAGTATGTTAACTATCACGCTTTAAACTATTTTATCCCCAATTTTGTCCTTTGGGGACATACTTTAAAAAGTTTCAGATTTTATTTTATCTTTATTTTTACTTTGTAAAACCTATCAATCAAAAATGTTTCTTTTCCTTCAAGATACAGATCGCCTGATAGATTTTTAAACCCTTTTATTACTCTCCCCCCACCCACAACCCCAAGAAAATCAAAGTATAGTAGTACAGCACCAAATTGTTACAGCAACATTAAAATTCTGCTGCTTATTATTCTCAACATTTTCATTTCTGAATGGCCCATGGTGAATATAGGAAAAGTGGCAAGAACACTTCTTTCAACAGTTGTGTGATTAGTGGTGATTTCTTTCTTTTTTTTTTAAAAAAGAATTGCGATGCAATTACACTACATTTTAAAATATTCACAATAAAAAAAAGTTGATGAACCTCAGGCGCATTTCAGGGGATTTCCCCAGTATTATTCATTTGATTTTACAGGGGGGGGGGGGGGG
>NW_005366214.1:1672408-1676603 GCF_000412655.1 Myotis brandtii
TGAGGGGGGGGGGGGGGGGGGGGGGGGGGGCGGGTTACAATACAAATCGATGTACCAATTGTTCTCCTAATAATTCCAGCAAAGTTGTATGTTATGCTAAGGTACCTGGGTCTTGCCAGGCCCGCACCCAATACTGACATGAGAAACCGGCCAGGCCCCTGGGAAGTCTGGGTGCCGCCTCCCGCATCACTCACCCCGCAGGCAGGGACCGGTCTCCCGCCGTCTCTTACCTGCATAGTGGTCGAACACGGTGGGCACGTACTCCTCCGGGAAGGCGTCGTTGGCGTAGCTCATCAGCAGGCAGGTTTTCCCCACCGCCCCGTCCCCCACCACCACGCATTTCAGCATCTTCTTCTCCTCGCTGCCCCCGCAGCCGCAGCTGCTGTCACTCTCCTTGCAGTTCATTCTCGCGGCTCCAGCTGCTGCCCCGGAGCCGCCGCTGTGGCTTCTCCCGCTTCTCCCGCAGCCCATGAAGCACCAGGCTTGAGATCACTTTGCTTTACTTTGGGTACCTGGGATCCTACAGACTTGTCGCAGGCAGCTGGCACATGCCCTCTGGCTTACCATGCTGGTAAAGGAAGGTGACACACACTCGGGAGAATCAGGAAAGGGGTCTGTCCCGTTTCCCTAGCACTTTGAGTCCAGAAACACTCATTTTCACTGAGGACTAGGGGCTTCCTGGCAGTCGGGAAATTTCAACAGCCCGCGGGTTTCACTCTGCTCTCCCCGTCTCCAGCCTGGCTGCAGACCCGGGATTTTGCTGAATCTTCCCCATTTCCCACTTCACAGCTAACATGGAGGAGAGCTGGGCTTTTTAATGGAGTTTCCCCCTTGCTTCCTCCAGCCTGCCGAGTGTCAGGAAATCATGGGTTTCCTGCTGCATTCCATATTAGGATCCGTGGGCTGGGGAAGGCTGCAACAATGGGAGCTCTGTGTGCGTGTGTTTGTACTTGTGGGGAACGCTGCCAGGACCTGGAGTGGGAAAGCACTAGGGGTCCCACTGCAGACTCAAGCTGTCAGACTTCCTGTTCGTCCTCTGCTGGGGAGGCTGTTTGCCTGTGGCTGGCTGGGAAGAGGCTGATGAAAGGGTGGAAACTGGGGAGTACTGTGGCCACAGAAAACAGGGGAATGGTGTGAGTGAGCAGAGAGAACCACACCAGCCGTTCTAGGATAACATATGACATCATCCCTCTCTGAGTCACCACTTAAAAGCTCTGTAAATTAAAAATGGACAGTTCTTCACATACTTAAATGAGAAATCTTAAGCAATTCCTCCCTGCAATAAAGAGAAAAAAAAAACAAAACACCAAAACCCTTCCAGAGTTAGTTACATTGTTTCAAAGGGAAAGGTAGATCATAAGTGTAAGAAGTGCGTTCAGGTTTATAAGTTGCCACTGTTGAGCACAACGCGCAAACAAATGTGTACTCCAGACACAAGCATTTTTATGGTCGTAGCTCATAAGAAATCCATCAGATGTGGGGCATTTGCATCTTCTTATTAGTGAATAAACACACATGTGCTTGGCTCACCCTGACTCTTGGAAATGAGTGTGTGGGACGGCTTTATTGATTTGCTTCAGGCCCCCAAATGCTGCTTTTACTTGGAGGGTCCCCTTTTTGATTTAGCCCCATCCCCTTGGGTCAGCCTGGTTCCCGTCAATTACAAAGGAGCCACTGGCAGCTAATTTATTTGTCTGTTGGATCACTCAGAATGAAGCCCGTTTGAAGCTCTGCATTTGATTAATGTACTTGGTTTTAGAAAAGAAGTGGAACTCGGCAAATGATTTTGGCAAATGGGTCAAGTCCTTTTTTGATGGAGCAACTGTGTTTCTTTGAGATTTTTGAGCGCTGATTTTTAAGTATTCAGAATATCTCATTGATTTGAGGAGGTTTCTGTGTGTGTGTGTGTGTGTGTGTGTGTGTGTAGAGGGTGGGAAAGAAGTCTCCCTCTCTCTCTCTCTCTCTCTCTCTCTCTCTCTCTCTCTCTCTCTCTCTCTCTCTCTCTCTCTCTCTCTCTCTCTCTCTCTCTCTCTCTCTCTCTCTCTCTCTCTCTCTCTCTCTCTCTCTCTCTCTCTCTCTCTCTCTCTCTCTCTCTCTCTCTCTCTCTCTCTCTCTCTCTCTCTCTCTCTCTCTCTCTCTCTCTCTCTCTCTCTCTCTCTCTCTCTCTCTCTCTCTCTCTCTCTCTCTCTCTCTCTCTCTCTCTCTCTCTCTCTCTCTCTCTCTCTCTCTCTCTCTCTCTCTCTCTCTCTCTCTCTCTCTCTCTCTCTCTCTCTCTCTCTCTCTCTCTCTCTCTCTCTCTCTCTCTCTCTCTCTCTCTCTATATATATATATATATATTACTGTGTAATAGATACAGTCCAGATTTCTTCTACAGTTACATTTACCATAGTGCTTAATGTCCCAAAATCTTTCCTATAAAGGGCTGGTGTTTCAGTCAGGTTACGGTGTATCTACTAGGTTATGTTGCCATGACAAACAGCTCCCAATGCTCCGTGATATAGAATAACACGTGTGTTTCTTGCTTATGCATCTGTAGTGTGTCTTTTTGTCACCTTCACTCTGGGATCTAGGCTGGTGGAGCAGCCACATGGAGAACATGGACGGTCATCTCGTGGCAGAGGAAGAAATCAATGTGGGAGGTGGCACTGGCTGTTAGGCTTCCTCCTGGAGACAACACTCGGTTGTCTACTTGTCAGGTGCTGTGCCTATGGATTTACCTGTGTGTAGGCGACTGCCTTTTCCTAAGCTCGTGTTAGAAAGTCTTACACGGGCTGACCACCCAGCCTGACCCTTCTCAGGGCTTCAAACTGGGCCCACCTCTCTCTCAGTTGCTGGGCTGGCAGCACCCAGGTTCCAGGTCGGCTCCATCCTGACTGCAAACCAGAGAGCGTTTGTGGGACTCTTGTCCAGGGGTCACAGGTGGTTTAGAAAACCAGAGGTCACTTAGTTGAGGTGGAGTTAGCAGTGCAAAAGTTGAATGGTTTATGCTTGGTGCCATTCTGAAGCACTTGAAAGCACCCATTACTGCACCCATTACTGATCTATATACTTGTGTTTTCATCCAGTCTCCCTGAAACATCTGGAATATGGTGTAATGAAATTGCAGATTGAAAACTTGTATTTTTCTTCTAGAAAATAGGCTCAAGTGTGAAAGTGGCAGCCAGATAAATCTGTGCAGGTGAAGGAGTGACTGACAATGTCAAGAACTCCATCCTGAAGATGAACAAGACCACTTTGAGCACAATGTGCTGAGACATGTTTGGCAGACCATTGAGGAGTTCTGCCTTTGACCTTGTCCCTGAGACCAGGCAGTGAATGTGACCTGGGGTAAGTACACTGTTCAAATACCATGTGCTCAAACATGGCTGCCCAGCCTGAATTCCTCTGTTACAAATAGGCCCCAACCCACTAAACACTTGGTCTGGAAAAAAATTGAGAAGTTGGATCGGGTAACATTTTGCTACATCCATGTATAACCTAAACCTTGTGCCATCAGACACAGATATTCAAGTTCGTGTCCATTGCTATGTGAACTGCAATTTAAGAGACAATTAGGAGACTTGACACAACCAATTATGGGTCTTTTACCTCTGACTCAGAAGGTTGGTACATCTGCCAGATTGGATCGTATGCAAACATGGGTCAAGGCTTTTGAGGATGTGGGCTATATTTCTCAAACTTGTTTCATCATTCTTACTACCCCCCCTCCCCCCATTGAATATGTACAGGGAATAATGTTTGAAACATTCATGTAAAAATGGCAGAAAAGTTAAAATTTTAATAGCCTGCTTATTATATAGACCAATTTGCCCATCTTACCTAATAATAGACAAACATGGTAATTGACCATACCTTCGCTATGCCTCCCATTGGCTAATTAGCAAGATATGCAAATTAACTGCCAACAAAGATGGCGACCGGCAGCCATGCAGCTGGAACGAATAGGAGGCTTGCTTGCTCCAGTGATGGAGGAAGCCAAGGTTCCCTGCCTGCCGCGGCTGGCTCTAAGCTACACTCAAAGCAACAAAGTTTCAATTATAGAAGCTAAACAAACCCCAGATACCTGCTTTCAGCCGGCCGTGGCCACAGAGCTGGAGTGCAGGAGGCTTTCCCTCCCACCTGCCCTGGCCGGCTCTGAGCTCCACTCAGGCAACAAAGTTTCAATTATAGAAGGTAAATAAACCCCAGATACCTG
>NW_005366214.1:1677358-1681488 GCF_000412655.1 Myotis brandtii
ATTTTTGTGCACCAGGCCTCTAGTGTAAGAATAAATCTTTTTAAATATTAAAAGATCCACCTGAAGCAGAGTAACAGAATCTTAAAAAAGAAAAAAAAAGACAATTCATCATTGTCCTTACAGGTTCACAAGTTTAAAGACTTGTGATTTCTTGCCCCGGCAGAATGGTCAAGAATGTACTTTAATTCCCAAGGTTTCTAGGTATGAACTTAGAAGTGCTGTGAAGACCGTTTGCCACAATGTCCTTTACCAGATGCCTGTCCTTCAGGATCCTGGCCATGTGGAATGATTGGGGAGTGGTTTCATAGCCATTAATTATGTGGTTTACCTCAAGCACCAAGTTTACACAAACTTAGCAGCACACGGCAAAGTCTTTTGGGGCGGCATTTCCTGCTCATTCTAAGAGGCCTGAATTCCTTGGCTCCCTCTTGTCCTCTGAGCTTTGGCAAATGCCAACAGCACATGAATTTTGCCAAATGCCAACAGAACATGTTTGTATACAATTCTGACTCCTCTGATGGCTCCCGGTTTTGGTGTGACTTTAAAAAAAAAGAGCCCAGACTTCCTCCTCTATTTTTCTTTCTTTTGTATTTGAAATTCAAAGCTACGCAGGGAAATAACGCAATAGGATCAGATACGCTGATTCTGGATTGGCCTCTGCCTAGGAGACTGCTTCAACTCTAATCTTAGGAATGTGTTGTGTTTCCTGGGATTCCGGATGCCCAGCCAGTCAACATGCGTCACCCCCATTCCAGAGTCAGGCCTCTGGTGGTGGTGGGAATGATGTGAGGCAGGAGGGGCTGCTAGTTGTACGAGTTCTGACCTGAATCTCCCACTGGGCCCAAATCTCAGGATCAGTTGGGCAGTGTTCAAACTTAACATACTGTCCTAGGACTAGCCTGGACAGGAACCGCCCTCCCCAGGGGGACTGAGTCATTGCCTTCAGGGACACTCATTCCTGAACCTCAGATATAATTCTGCAATTGATGCCGGTGTAATATAGCTCCCCTCACAGTTATGGTAGAAAGATCAAATGAGCATTTTAAGAAGCAGAAGTTCTTCTCTGAGGCAGTAGGGTGAGCCATTAAATCCAGGGTGTTCAGATGCCACCATTCTCCTCTCCGTTACCAGGGTAAATGTCATCACGGCACAGGTTCTAGCTGGATCTGGACATGGCCACCAGATCCTTCTCAAACCTGTGCTCCAGGCATCTGTCGCAGACTGATTGGCATATAAAGTAAAATCCTTTTCTAACCCTGCTCAACCTGCACCAGCTACAGAAAGTAACTCCTTTTACATAATCAAGGAGGAAGGAGAAAAGGCAGATGCATCTTCTAACATTTAATGAACAACTATTGTATGTTAGACACTGTGCTAAGAAATTTCGTACACTTATTCCATTCAATCCTTTCAGTAATCCGGGTGGCAGGTGTCACGATTTCCATTGTTCTTAAATGGAAACAGTCTCAGGCCCACGTCACAGAGGTGGTAGGTTAAGTGATGAAGCAGGGGTCAAGTCCAAGTCTGAATTTGAAGGTCATATCACACTTGCTCGTCAAGCCTTTTTGGAATCATTGTTAATAACCACTTGTTTTTATGATTTTAAATGTAGTGTATAGGTTTGGGGAAATGGCTGAAAGTACAGTTTACCATGAATTTATTAATTTCTACAACAGATATTCCTTGAGTACTTACCAAGTACTGGGGATATTGTGGTGAACAAATCAGATTTAAAAGTTATTTTCCTATGGAATGTACATTCTAGTGGGAGAAAGTAAATAATAAATAATGAGCAGAATAAATATGTAAATTATCTTCATAGTGCTATGGGAAAATAAGAAGACTGTAGCAAGATAAGGATAATTGGCTAGAGAAGAGGGCTGGGTTCTCAGAGACTGGATGTTTAATAGGGGATGTCTGATATGTGGGGGAAGAGTGTGTTATACAGAGGGACTAGCTAGTTTAAAGGCCCTAATGTGAGAGTATCCCTAAAATATTTGAGCTCCAGTGTGCCTTAAACAGAGCGAGTGAGGGATAAAGCCATGTGGGAGGGGGCACGGAGCATGGCGCCAGACTGAGGAGTCTTTTAGGTCATGGTATGGACTTTGGCCAAGTGTGATGGGGAGCCACTGAAGGGTTGGAGCAGAGGAGTGATATGATATGATCGGGTGTATTTTAAAAGGATCACTCTGGCTTCTGTGAAGATTGTAGTCTGGGAGTGAGGGGAGGATGAAAGCAAGGAGCCCGGCTGTAATAATCCAAGTGAAATATGGTGGTGGCTTGGACCAGGACAAGGAGCTCGGCTGTAATAATCCAAGTGAAGCCGAAACCGGTTTGGCTCAGTGGATAGAGCATCGGCCTGCGGACTGAAAGGTCCCAGGTTCGATTCCGGTCAAGGGCATGTACCTGGGTTGCGGGCACATCCCCCGTAGGAGATGTGCAGGAGGCAGCTGATCGATGGTTCTCTCTCATCGATGTTTCTAACTCTCTATCTCTCTTCCTTCCTCTCTGTAAAAAATCAATAAAAAAATATATTTTTATAAAAAAAATAATCCAAGTGAAATATGGTGGTGGCTTGGACCAGGGAGGAAGTGGAGAGAAGAGGTCATATTCTGGGTATACCAATGGTCTAAAGGATAGGATGTAGGTTATGAGAGAGTAAGAGGAGTCATGGATGAATCTGAAAGTTTTTTTTTTCCTGAGCAACTAGAAAGATGGAACTTCCATTAACTGAGGCTGTGAGTAGAGATTTGGGGGTAGGGAAGACCAAGACTTCAGTTTTGGGGATGGTGTGTCTATTAGGCAAACAGGGACATATATGGGCCTGGATTTCAGGAGAGGGCTGGGCTGGAGATGTAGATCTGCTTCCCTGAAGAAAGGAGAAACCTCTTCAGGTAAGAGGAGCAAAGGAGATTGAGGAAGAGCAAGGAGAGTGCCTCCAGGAGGAACCCCATGGAGTGTGGTGTCCAGGAGGCCAAGTAGGGAAGGTGTTTCCTAGAGGCGGTAGTGACCAACAGTGCCGAGTGCTGCTGACGTTCAAGAGGAAGGAGGATTGACAAGTAACTGTAATGGGAAGGTAGTTTGTGATCTTGACAAGAGTGGTTTTGATGGAGTGCGTGGGTACAGAAACCTGACCGGAGAGGTTTAAGAGAGGAATCAGAAAAATTGGAGATATTTTTCTTTTAAAGTCCAGAATAACAGCACAGTTTTGGGCTGATGGGAATGTGTTAATAAAAAGGGAAAAATTGATGTCGGAGATAGGGAGAGAATTGTGGATGAGAGGAAAGGTGTTCACAAGACTTTGCAATGAGGGAAGAGATAAAAGATATTTCTTTATGACCTAATAATGACAGTTTTCTGTCATTGAAACATTCTCAAGTGGTTTGCTCAAGTGGTATATTTTAGTGATATCAGAATCTCAAATAGTCTGATCCATTACTTGAAAGTTGGCATATCAAGATTTTTAATGTTAAGGATAAAATAATGGGATTTGTTATAAAGAGAATGATCTTCAGCAAAAAAGGCTTCATTGCTATGAGTTTAATTTTCCCCTCAGTCCATGATGATGTTCTTCACTGGTTCCAGCAAGAGAAAAAAGATTATGTGCTGTTGGAGTATTTTGAAAATCATATCGAAGTGCCGTAGGAGAACCTGAAGAAATGCTGTCAGACTTGGATGCTGTAAGAGTGGAGTGGGAATTGGTTCAAAGTGCTAACCTTTCTTTCAGCCTTATGTGTGATATGTTCCTTGACTTAGCATCTAACAGAGCTTTGAAAGTGATCTTCAGTGAAAAATCATGCCACAAGTTTTGGATCTTCTGCTTAATTCAGTTATGGGGCCTCTGAAAGATCCATCCTAGATTGCCATTCCTGATATTCACATTGTGACTTAGGATTTTAAAGTTTATTGGAAAGAAAATATCAGAAAATAAACCATCTATATGTGGATGGAAACTGATCTAAGTTGACATGGAATTGGATGCTTTGGTGAAAAATTGTGAACAATATTCTACTTCTCAGTTATACATAACCATTATTGTTTTTATTTTTAAATTATGAAATTATTATCTAATATTGGGATAAGCCTTTGTTTCTTTTCTTTTTTTAAAAAATATATTTTTTATTGATTTC
>NW_005366214.1:1682025-1711501 GCF_000412655.1 Myotis brandtii
CCTGTTGTCCGTGTCCATTGGTTTGGCTTATATGCATGCATACAAGTCCTTTGGTTGATCTCTTCCCCTTACCCCCACCCTCCCCTACTTTCCCTCTGGGGATTAATAGTCTGATTGCTGTTTCTCTGTCTTTGGATCTGTCCCTGTTCATCAGTCTATGTTGTTCTCTATATTCCACAAATGAGTGAGATCATGTGGTATTTATCTTTCTCTGACTGGCTTATTTCACTTAGCATAATGCTCTCCAGTTCCATCCATGCTGTTGCAAAAGGTAAGAACTCCTTTTTTTTTTTGTTGTTATTTTTATTTATTTATTTATTTTTTACATTTGTAATTCCGGTTCAATCAATTGGCATTTTTAAAAAAATCTTTAAATTCTTTATTATTTAAGGAATTACAAATGTGTCCTCATTTCCCCCCATTAACCCCCATCCCCCCCCCCCCTCACTCATGCTCTCATCCCCCTGTTGTCCATGTCCATTGGTTTGGCTTATATGCATGCATACAAGTCCTTTGGTTGATCTCTTCCCTTTACCCCCACCCTCCCCTACTTTCCCTCTGGGGATTAATAGTCTGATTGCTGTTTCTCTGTCTTTGGATCTGTCCCTGTTCATCAGTCTATGTTGTTCTCTATATTCCACAAATGAGTGAGATCATGTGGTATTTATCTTTCTCTGACTGGCTTATTTCACTTAGCATAATGCTCTCCAGTTCCATCCAAGCTGTTGCAAAAGGCAAGAGTTCCTTCTTTTTTAGTATTCCATTGTGTAGATGTACCACAGTTTTTTAATCCATTCATCTGCTGATGGGCACTTAGGCTGTTTGTTTCTTTTCTTAACCTAAAATTCATAACACTGTGTCAACTGACTGCCCATCATGAGGTCTTCAGCTGTCAAAAGTTGGGGAAACACTAGGCTAGGCTGGTCATGTATATAGCCTTTGAAAAAAAATATTTGGATTCTATTTAAGGGACATGGGAAGCCACTGGAACATAGGGAACAATGACAAGCTTTTGTTAGTGTTTTTTTTTTTAAAAAAATCCTCACCTAAGGATATGTTTTTATTGATTTTAGAGAGAGAGGATGAGAGAGAGATGTGTGAGAGAAACATTAATGTCTTGCTTCTCATACACACCCTGACTAGGGATCAAACCAGTAACTTAGGTATGTGATCTGACTGGGAATCGAACCCGCAATGTTTTGATATACGGGACAAAGCTTCAACCAACTGAGCCACTGGCCAGGGCCTTTTGTTAGTGTTCTTAATAAAGATTCTCTAGTTGTTGTATTAGGGAGAGAGGTACAAATGTGGAATTAGGGAGATCGATCAAAGGTTGGTTTGTCTACTTGAGAGATGATGGTTATTTGGACTGCAGTGGTGGGAAGGTAGACAGTAATATTTAACAGTTATTGAGTACTTACTATAAGAATCCTATGAAATAGATACCATTACTGGTCCTTATTTTATAGGCAAGGAAAGTGAGGCACAATGAGGCAAAGTAACTTACCCAAGGTCACACGGCTATGAGATAAATATTGAAATCCAAGTAATCTGATTCCATAAATCATGACTTTAGTCACTAAACTTACTTGCCTTTCCTAGATGGAGATGAGAAAGGTAGATAAAGATATATTAGAGATAGGAACAAGAGGACTTGATATCTGATTGGCTATGAGAGGCGAGGAAGGTGGATAATGCAAAGATGACTCCCAGAATCGACTAGAAGGATTCAGTATTAATTGAAACAGAGGAAGACTGGAGGACATGCAGATTTGGAGGGAAGTTTGACATCTACAGGGTGATGCCTGTGAGACATCCAAGTGAAGACATATAGTAGGCCTTGGCCCATGTGGAATTCAGCTCAGGAGAGTTCTGGGCTAGAGATATCCATCTGGGAACTGGCAGTTTACTGGAAATTACACTTGAGCTTTGAGTTGGCCCACAAGTAGTGCAGTATTTGCTATAAAATGGGGCCCAGTAATATGCTGAAGGAATGGATTTGTAGGGGAGCCATGGAGCTTTGAATTTGTAGTGCACTGTATCTATATATATAAAAGCCTAAGCGACCGTTCAACCGTTCAACTGCTGACTATTTGACCGTTCGACCGCTGGACCATTTGACCGGTAGGTATGATGCACACTGACCATCAGGGGGCAGACGCTCAATGCACAGGCATGGAAACATGGAACAGACTGATGAATCTCAGAGGGAAGGGGGAAGGGGGAAGGGGGAGGGTGGGAAGAGATTAACCAAAGATCTTATATACATCCTAGAGGCCCGGTGCATGTCCACTGGTGGGGTCTCTCAGCCTAGCCTGTGGGGATCGAGACTAATCTGTGCACTGGGTCTCCGACATCCCCTGAGGGGTCCCGAATTGCGAGAGGGTGCTGGCCAGGCTGAGGGACCCCACCGGTGCACGAATCTGTGCACCGGGCCTCTAGTATTATGTTATGGATGTTAGGTGCTTAATAATGTGCACTCAAAATAGTCTCACTCCTCAGAAATTTCCAATGAAACAACTGTGAAAGAAAAGCACTTGAAAAATATCCATTTCAAACATGGGCATTACTACTTAAAATGTTTAATGAATAGCTTTAATGATCTGTATTTTTATTTTGCTAAGACATAAACATCATTTTTTTAAAGTTATAGACCTCACCAACATTATTAATCAAGATGGTATTGAAAATAATATTTCCTTTATATTCTAAAGTATTAATAACCTCATGTTTTAAAAGAGTTATACTGCCCTAACCGGTTTGGCTCAGTGGATAGAGCATCGGCCTGCAGACTGAAAGGTCCCAGGTTCGATTCCGGTCAAGGGCATGTACCTTGGTTTCAAGCACATCCCCAGTGGGGGGTGTGCAGGAGGCAGCTGATCGATGTTTCTCTCTCATCAATGTTTCTAACTCTCTATCCCTCCTCCCTCTTCCTCTCTGTAAAAAAAATCAATAAAATATATTAAAAAAAAGAGTTATACTTAAGCATTTTTAAGTTTATTAAATTTAAAGAAGAGTTATAAAAATAGTACAAAGAACTATAAATTCTTTATCCAGATTCACCAGTTAGTAACATTTTGTCACATTTGCTTTATTATTCCTTCTCTCCTTATATATACACTAGAGGCCTGGTGCATGAAATTTGTGCAGGGGGGGGGGGTCACAGAGCCTGTACCCTCTCGCAATCTGGGACTGCTGGCTCCTAACCCCTTGCCTGCCTGCCTGCCTGACCCCCCCTAACCACTCTGCCTGCCTGCCTCACTGCCCCTAACCACTCGCCTGCCTGCCTGATCACCCCTAACCACTTGCCTGCCTGCCTGATTTCCCTAACCACTCTGCCTGCCTGCCTGCCTGGTCACCCCTAACTGCTTACCTGCCTGCCTGATTGCCTCTAACTGCTTGCTTGCCTGATCGCCCCTAACCGCCTCTGCCTTGGCCCCTGCCACCCGGCTCTGTCTGGAATGATGTCCAGAAGGTCATTTGGCTGTCCGGTCTAATTAGCATATTATGCTTTTATTATTATAGGTAGCATTTTCTGAACCTGTGTTGCAGACATTATATATTCTTACTTCTAAATACTTAAGCATGTCTTTCCTAAGGATGAGCTCATTTATCAAATTCAGGAAATATAACATCTTGATAATTTGCAGCCCATATTCAATTTTCTCAATAGCTGTAATTGAAAAATCACTTTAAAACCAACAATTTCTTCAGAGCAATTTCCTCTTCAATAGAGGATCCAACCTAAGAACCTGCTTTTCATCTAGTTATCATGTATTTTTAAACCTCTTTTAATTTGGACAGTTTCTCAGCCTTTATTTGTCTTTCAAGATGTAACTTTTGAAGAATATAGACCAATGTTTTGTGGAATGCTCCTCGCTTTAGGTTTATGTGATGTTTCCTTGGGGTCAGATTCAGGTTATGCGTTTTGGGTGGGACTATTGGAATAGTGAGGTGTGTTCTTAGTGGATCATGTCAGGAGGCGAAGATGCCAGCTTACCTAACTATTGATGATTTTAACTCTGGTCACTTGGTTAAAGTGGTATTTTCCAGATCTCCCTCATAACAAAGTTATAATTTGTTCCTTTATAATATTAAATTATCTAAAAGAGTTAAGTTTTGAAGTAAGACTTTCCCCCTAAAAGCTATATCTACAACTCAAGATCTGGTTTGTTAATTGCCAGATCTCCAGGAGGAAGATGCATTAGCATCCAGATTATTTAACATACATTTCCATTGCCTTATTCCCCCCCCCCCACTGCTTTACGTGGATTTTAATATTCTCAATACCCTAAAATTGGGTATTGGCTTTTTTTCCTTGTCTCCCCCTCCCTTTTTTTTTTTAAAAAGAATATTTTATTGATTTTTAGAGAGAGAGGAAGGGAAAAGAGAGAAACATCAATGTGAGAGCATAACATCGAAAAGCTGTCTCTTGCACACTCCCTACCGGAGATGGAGCCTGCAACCCAGCATGTACCTTGACCTGGAATTAAACCATCAACCTTTTCTGGTACATGGGTCGACGCCCAACCAACTGAGCCACACTGGTCAAGGCTTCCTTGTCTCTTATTCCCTACACTTAGCAATCTTAGAATGCTAAACAGACCTTAAAACATCAAGAACCTACTCATATAAATATGAAGAAATATACAACTGAGCTTATTTTCATTTTATTCTTGAATTAAATGGTTATTCTCTCAGGCCTGTTAGCATCAATTTTAACACAAATTCTGCAGCAACCATTAAAAACATGAGAAAACAACATATTTGTGTAAAGCTTTATGCATATTTTATCCATTCTTATTTTATAAACTTCAATGAGTCATCCAGTATGAATTTTGGCAGACTAGTGTGAAATAGTACAGTTCTGTGTTTTTTCATTTGATAACATTGGGACACATTTTGCCTTGTTACACATCTGTTCAAAGCTTGCAATAAGTTTACCAAAATTCTTGCTGTATAAGGGCAGCTCTAAATGAGATTTCAGAGAGAATTCCTTTCAAGCACAAATATTTAAATAAAGCATTTGTGCTTAATTCTCTTTCATAAAAATTGGCTTCCTAGTCCTGTGTTTCCAGTTATTTGACCCTCAAATGAACTCCATTGGGTCAAAAACAATAAGGGAAAATTTGTTCCATTTAATCACATTTATCTTCATGATTGATCCCCAAATGCAATGGAATGAAAGAACCACATAATAGAAAGTATGTTTTATCTCTTAACTAGTATACCAAATTTGCTAAAAATCAATTGCCTTATTTACTTTTAAGAAATTAAAAATATTGACTAGCCAAGTTGAAACAGGAACCTTACCTCATTTGGTCAAGAATTAAAATTGGAAGTATACATTGCTAATCTGAGCAACTAATCCTAGTCCAACAGTAGGTTGGATGCTTTGAATGCTCTTAGAATCCTTTTCAACTAAAGTCACAATTGCATGAAATATTTTTTCATAGCCTTGAACACATTCTATCTCATAATAAGTTATAAGAAATTTCCTTGCACAACATTATTTTAGACTGTCTTATAGTATTCAACTGCAGCAAGATACTTTTTCTGTAGGGGATTATTGAAAGACCCTAATAATTTTATAATGTTCCTATAATTTCCCCTTTATGAAAAGAATATCAATTAATTCCAAATTGACCTCAAGCATTATTTAAAACTAAGGCAGAGAGGGTATATTAGTTAGACTAAGACTAAGATATCATAACAAAGAAACTGAATAACAATGTGACTTTAAGAGCACGGAAGCGCATTTCTCTCGTGTTGTAGTCTAGTGAGTCTAGGCTGGTGGGAAGGTTGGGTCCACATACTGATTCAGGGCACCATATTCCTTTTTGTTTGTTTCTGCACTATTATCTAGGATATTGTCTATATTTGCTTGGGTGAAGGTAGGTTTGGGGCACATCCATGTTCCAGTCCTTTATGAAGGGAAGAGAGCATGAGGAAGTATATTTCCAATGACTTTAAGGTCCAGATCAAGAAGTGGCACACCTTTATCCTGCTCACATTCTTTTGTCAATGGTCACTCAATGTAAGGGAGGCTGGGAAATGTAGTCTAGCCGGGCAGTTGTGTACCCAGTGAAAATTGTATTACTATGAAAGAAGGGGTGGACATCTAGCTCCACAGAGGGGATGGATAACTTGCCTAAGGTCACACAGCTAGTGAGTGGAAGAGTAAGTGGGATTTAAACCCAGGTTCTTTAAATATTGGGTTTAAATATTGTTTCAATTTTTATCGTTGTATAACAATGATCCAAAAAGGTAGTTATTTTTCATGATTCTGTGGGTTGGCTGGGTGGTTGTTCTGTTACCTGGAGTCACTCAGGTGGCTACATTCAGCTGGCGGGATTGGTTCAAGACTGGCTCCACCGGAGTAGCAAGTGCGGTGCCTTGATGTTCTTCTTTTGGCTTCTTGGCTAGCTCGGGCTTCCTTACAGCACTGTGTTGTTAAGGAAGCATTCCAACCAGGAATGTCTAGGAGCATGGAAAGAGGCACTGTAAGTTCCCTGAAAGCCTGGCATTGGAGCCACACATCTTCACTTCTTCTGCATCCTTGTAATAGATTCAAGTCAGAGGGCCAATGCAGATTTAAGGGGAGGCTCCTGAGCTTTATGAGTGGAAAACTCAGACTGTAACAGGTATACAGGATGGAGCTACTGCTGTGACCATCTTTCTAAACAATTTATAACGAATACTAGGCAGTTCCACTTCTCAAAACCAAGGACTGTAGGGAAATTATAGCCCAGGAGATCTTCTGATTCAGGTCTAAAATTCATATAAGATAGGATCTGTGGTCTTCCCTTTTTCATTCTGCCCTAAGGGAAGGTCATGACAGAAAGTGCAGAAGATTAGATTAAGAGGCTGAAAAAGAATGTCTGGTTTTGAATGGGTGATGCACACCACTGGCTTCCTGTGGCATTCTGTTACATTTTGGGGTGTGTTCAAGGAACGAGGCGGCTTAATGAGTCAATATGTCTCAGAGGGCACTCGAGGGTGGGAATAACTTCATCTGGGGTATGACCAGGAGATGTTCCCTAAATAAAAATACCTGGATCTTAGGGCTAGGATGCCTCTGAATTCAGAGGCAGAGTCTGTAAGAAGCAGAGAACCTCTCCAGAGCAAAGTAGAGGGGCCAGAGTTGTTTCAAGTAGGAGTCAGGGATCTGGAAGGCAGTCAACAGTGGGAAGTAAAGTTCATTGGGGACACTGGGCAAGGGGATCATTTGGGGTTGGGAGCATGGAAGAGGAGGAGATTGAGAAGAGCTGAGACCTGAGATGGGAATCTGAGATAAGTTACTCCTGACATTTTTAAGGGTAGTGAGTACGTCCCGTTTATCCTTAGAGGCAAATGAGCGTTAAGCATTTGGTAGATACTCATAGATGTTTATTTAAGTAAAGTAACTTTATACTGAAGAAGTGAGAAAATTCCTAACTAATGAAGTCTAGTAGTAGTGGGTGCCAACAAAAAGGCCAGGAGGCTAGTTGGTAGTGAATGGTCAGAATTTGTGATTTTGAAAATCAGGAGGTGCTCAGAAGAGCCATGGTACCTCTCTGCTATGGTCTCTTATCTGATGGGAAATACACCCTCTATGTGCCCATTCATGGGCTCTTGTAGGACTCTCAGGAAAAACCAAATTAATGACACAGTGGGGCATTTTAAAGAGGTTTTACTAAATTGTATAGCTAAATTCCCAAATCTTGAAGGTGGACCATCCTAGTTGTATTGAATTACTGATTTTCAACAACTAGTTCCACATTTTTAAGTCTCTTTCGATATGGTGTGCATCAATTCCGTAGTTCTTTTTTGTCCTTAGTTTTACATGCACTATCAAATCTAACTTTTAAATTTCTCCCCTTTTTTTTGTCACTGTGGTTTATCAGTTTAGGCAAAGTAAAATTCCTGTAGATTTTAGTGAGCAGCATTGCTAGCAGCTGTTGGCTCTTATTTATATTGTCTAGTGTTTAAGATTTGTTGATTATATTAAAAGGTTCTGTATGGTTGAACCAAATTTGGACACATATACCAGAGAACAGATGTAGCCCTTGAGTTTTTGTATAAATTATCCTTGGGGTTTCTATATTGCAGAGGTATAGATGAGAATCAGGCTAGAAAAACCTTCTCCTTCTGGTTATGATATAGAAGAATAGGAAATATATTTGCTCCTATGGTAACAATGACAACTAAAAACCCAGATTAAATTAAAATTATTATTGTATGTAGGATAAATTATGAGGAGTGAACACAGGGAGCCTTAATGAACTTCCTGGGAAAAAGTAAAAACAAAATAAATATTGTATATTCAGTCATTATATTATATTCAGTGATATATTATATTAAATATACTATTATATTTAATGACATAATGCAGATATATTATTAAATATCTGTATGTTTATCAGTAAACCCTACTTGTAATAAATCTGTGTTCTAATTTAAAAAAAATTTTTTTTGTTAATCCTCACCTGAGGATATTTTCCCATTAATTTTTAGAGAGAGTGGAAGGAAGGGGGAGAGACAGAGAGAAACATCAATGTGAGGGAGACACATCAGTTGGTTGCCTCCCGTATGGGCCCCGACCAGGGCCAGGGATCAAGCTTGTAACCAAGGTACATGCCTTTGATTGGAATTGAACCCAGGACCCTTCAGTTCATAGGCTGATGCTCTATCCACTGAGCCAACCTGCTAGGTCAACCCTGCCTTTTTATTGCTTAGTAATCTATGTTGTAGTGGAGCAATTAGAAAGCCACAGATAAAGCCACAATAATAATAAAAATGAAGCCCTGTGGTTATCTTATCTTAATACCAAATTCTGGACATAATCATGTATATTAATCAACTATGTTGTAGTGTTCTAAAAATGGGTATCACTACTCTATTTCCATGTCACTTAGTACTACATATATCACGCTAGTATATATTACTTTAAAGGTTACACAGTGAACTGCTACACAAATATAATAATTCAATCCTGAGTCTTGAATAATTAGATTGTTTTCTACTCATCATTATAAACAAGTACACATCTTTGTGTTCATTCCTAATTATTTTTAGGATAGATTTTTGGAGCTTAAGTTCTTTTTGATATATATTCATTAATCTTCCCATTGTCTGCACCAGTATAATGAACTGTTGCACTGTAACTTTTTCCTTTATAAAAATACCTGGAAAAAATGATGGTCTTTTCTATTGTTTTGTAGGCACATTCTGAACCGGGAAATGTGATGTTTTGGATTTTAGAAAATCTAATCCAAGACAAAAGCATTGTTTGAAAAAAAAGAAGAAAGGTTATGCTCCAGTGGAAAAGTCATGGCTCAGGTTGACCATCATGCTTCCTTCTTCCTGTTGACTGGGTTTTACTGGAATCATTACATGGTGTATTATGAGGGGAAAGAATGAGAAGGAGATAGTGGATAGTGGCTAATAGGATGAAGGGAATGCATGGAGACAGACTCTAGGAACAGGGCAAGGCAAATTGAATGAGTCTGCCGTGGTAGGAAGAATAATGGCCTCAAAGACGCCCACATCCTAATCTCCTGAACTTGTGAATATGTTACCAGTACACGTGGTAAAAGGGACTTTTCAGATGTGATTAAGGCATGGTTCTTGAAATAGGGACGTGACCCTGGGTTATCTGGGTGGGCCCAGTGTAATCACAAAGGGCTTTATGCGTGAAAGCAGAAAACAGGAGAATGGGATTCAGAGAAGGAGACAACAGAAGTGGAGGTCAGAGCCATGCCATTGCTGGCTGGAGGGGCAGCCTCTAGAAAAGGCAGGTAACCGAGTCTCCCCAAGAGCCTCCAGAAGGAACACAGACCTGCCGACTTCTTGATTTTAGCCAGGGAGATCTAATTTGGGCTTCTTACTTCCAGAACTTTGAGACAATACATTTGCTTTGTTTTAAGCCACCAAGATTGTGGTACTTAATTATAGCTGAAGTAGGAAAGTAGGACAGATGCCAAATTGAGTGGGGGGAGGGCATTAGGAAGTTATGTGATTTGGAAGAATGTAAGATGTTAGCAAAATGAGTTTGATGTTTGAATGGAGAGATAGTGATGAAGAAGGTAAAGTATGTGTGAAATGGCAGGGAGGGGGTAGAGCAAAAGAGAAGGTTGACTTCAAGATGCGGTTATGACCCCATTTTTTCAGCTCTGTGATTTTCCTTCAGAGCACTGCTTGAAGGTAAATATATGTTTATGTGTTATTTATTTAATCTCGTCTTTCCCTCTAGATTGCAAACTCTATGAGGGAAGAGGATGTTTTGATCCTCATAATCCCCTGAGCAGAGCTGAAATAGATAATAAACAACAATAAAGACTGGAGTGAATGAGTGAATTAGGAGAAGAAACCAGTGGGTAAATAAGAAAGAATAGAAAAATCTATAAGCAGGGAATACTAAAGTATGTCCTAACATACTTAAATGTGATACTTGTCAGATAAGTTGGGCTAACATACAGCAAAAGGTTGTGCCCATCTGTCCATCCATTTGTCCATCCATCCAGCCAGTTCAGTGGTTAGGAACACAGTCACTGAGGCAAGGGTTCAGCCAGTTACTGTGTGGCCTGGGGCACGTTATTTAAATCTTATTTTTGACCTGTGAAAGAGGGACACTGATAGCGTTGTTGTAATAATTAGATATAAAGCAATTAGAATAATTCCTGACACATAATCATTGATAAATATTATCCATTATTATTTTAGTTGAATCAGCTACATTTTGCTGTAGAAAGAAGACCAGGCCCACCACTTTATCCCTGAGTGACTGTGGCAAGACTTCACTGTTCTGGTTAGGGGAAGGGATTGTTCTAAACCAGGGGTTCTCAGTCTTTAATGTGCATGTGAACAATCCAAAGGTCTTTTGAAAATGCAGATTCTGGAGTGAGATTCTGCATTTCTGAGAGGCTCCCAGCCGATGCTGATGGTGGTGGTTCGTGGACTGCACTTTGAGTAGTTGGGCGCTAGACAACCTCTTAAGGCCCCTAATAGCTTCAGTATCTCTGCTATTGATGTCACCCTGCTGTTTCCCAGGCTGTGCATACCTTGCAGTTTGCATCAACTTTTTCTTCCTTCTCTTTGCCTAAATCCAATCCGTTTTCACTGATTCTGTTTCCTCTTTGAAAATGTCTCTTAAGTGTCTGCTGAATCTAAATTATGTTACAATGATTTAGAAAATTGGTAAAACTACTCAATGGTGGAGCCTTTAAAAACTGTAAAGAAGTGTATAAGTATCTAACCACTTTGCTGTACACCTAAAACTAATCTAAAATAATATTGGATGTCAACTATAATTGAAAAATAAAATTAAAAAAAGAAGCATTAACATGATAAAACTTGTAAAATTTGTAACCCATGAATATGCCCTGGCCAGTGGGGCTTACTTGGTTGGGTGTGGTCCTGTGCACTGAAAGGTGGCTGGTTCAATTTTCAGTCAGGGCACATGCCCAGGTTTCAGGGTCGATCCGGTGGGGAGTACTGGAGGTGGCTGATCTGTGTTCGCTCCCATGTTGATGTCCCCCCCCTCATTTCCCCTCTCATATGATCTATACACACATATATCATGTATGGTTATATCTAAAAAGGAACTTCCCCCCCTCTCCTTTTATATACAGAGAAAAAAAGGGCAAAAAGGAAATGCTCCACACGGGCTGAGTTTGGATGGAAGAAATACTGTTCTCTCTGGGTATGCATTACTTTTCTTTTCTGTAGTTTCTTTAATGAGTATGTTTCATTTGGAAAATGAAAACATTGTTTAAAACAAATTATGATACTGGAATTCTTCCAATTTAAAGGCATTTCTGGGACCCTTAGGGACTGTTGCCCTCCTTTCTCTCCTAAATATCTATGCCTCTTTTTCATTCTTTATCTTCAGGCTTCACTGATAACAAAAGTCCCTACTCTCCAAAAGGATTTTTCACTTCATCTCATCTGTGAATAGAGACTTATTCCACCCCCCCTCCAGGTCTAGCCTGATGGAAGGGATTAACCTCTTTCCTAAATGATAACATGGGTATGGAAGGCCAGTCCCCACACAGCCAGGTCTCACTTCCAGTGGCTACTGAGGCCTTGCTCTGACTCCTTTAGGGTCGGCCTCACGTAAAAGGAGAGGGGGAGGCAGTGGAAGGATGAAGTCAGATGTCCAAAGACAGCTTATGCCAGAAGCAACTCGAGATGCAACTTCACAGCCGGGAAGCAAGCCAAGCAGCCAGCCACGTCCACAGCCGCTGAGTCTCCAAGGGGAACAGAGCTGTAGAGCCAGATGTTACTTCCAGAAAAAATTGCTGCGTGAGACTTGGCCTCTGAATGGTGCATCTGTCCAACTTATCATCTCCTTGGTCATAGATAATGAAAACTCTGCTAGGAGGGCCTGGAAAAAAACAAAGAAGGAACATAACTCAACAATGAAAAGAAAGTCACGGTCTATATGTTTTTGCCAAAGCATTTATTTTGGAGTTCCTCAGATTTCTCAGCTTGAGTTCATATTGACATATCCTTTCTGGGAGGAAAAATGTCTGTCGATCAGCTTTGAATGCACTCTCTGCTTGATTTTACTTTTTATGTCCCGTAGGGTATGAGGAGGAGACTGGGTCATACCTTAGAGGAGAGAAGAAAAACTCTTCCCTTGCCCCAGATTCTAGACCTTTCCAGAATAAATCTTCTCTCACTGTTGTGCCACTGTACTTTCCAGGTCTGCTGGCTTTGGTGGAACGGGTTGTTTACTGCCTGATGAAGAAGGAGGAGGCTAGAAACTTGCCCGTGTTCCACACACGAGGCTGTGCCCTGCGCACGTCTGTGTTCACCTGGAGTGGCATCTTTTTACAAATAATACAAAGATGCTGCTCACTGGCCAAGTGCTGTGCCCACAGGTTTACCTCTGTGTAGACGGATGCCTTTTCCTAAGTTTGTGTTATAAAGTGTTATACAGGCTGATAGCCCAACCTGACCCCCATCTCAGGTCTTCAAACTGGGACCAAGTTCCAGGATGGCTCCATCCTGACTGCAAACCAGAGAGTGTTTGTGGGACTCTGTCCAGGTCTGGCCTCGAATTTGTTTCTCTGCTCTGATCAGCGAGGTTTTGCCCTGAGACCCAGGTTCTCCACTTACACGTAAGATATAGAGTCTTTTCTTATTTTCTGAGCTAAATTGATAACTCAGACACATGCCTGGTCCCTTGGTCCCTTTAGAGAGGGGGACCTGTCTCGGTCTGGTCATGGGCCTACCAGGGGTTCAGCAGTGCTCCTGCTCCCCAGCCTGGTTGGTGATCCTACCTTTCTGCTTAGATTTCATCACGTGACCCTCTCCAGGGCGAAACTCCTCCTCCTTATTCTACTTGCCTGTCTGGATGCTTCTGTGAACTTGTGTTATGTTCTGGAAGTCAACAGCTGCCTGTACCACTTCCTATCCCTGTTGCCTTAAATCCTTTGGGCATCCTATTCTGTTTCACAGGCTGAACTTGTCCTTGAGGTCTGGTCTCTCCATTGGTTCAATGTCTTTTCTTTCTGAGGCTGCCTCATCCTGCTGATGGATGAGGGCACCTACCCGGCCATCCTCTGAGAAGTAGCACTTAGCTCCGGGAGGGGATAACTTCATGTGAGCAAACAACTGCTTATATGTTATAATGAATGCACCTTTCTAAAAATACCTCTCTACCAGGTGCGCAGTGTTTGAATTTCTACCAAAGACATTGCCCCCTCCAGGAGTCCTCTGCAAGGGTAAGGGACAGTGACCAGTGAGTCACAAATACCTATGGCCATGAATTAGTAACGCCATTGTGTGGAGAGTGGCTACAGCGTTTGGACAGGTTCAAGCCTCGGACCAACGAGAGGGCACGGTCCTCCTGTGACAAAGCCAAGTGTAGGTCCCAGCTTGGAGGGCAAAGCCCTCCCAGCACAATGATAGCCAAAGGCTATGGTTGTAAGCTTGACCTTATGGTCCGAACCTGTGGCCCCAGGTGGCTAAGCGATGTAGACTGTGGGAGGTGCAGCAAGTGCTGCCAAAACAAAGCTTGATAGAGTTCTCAGGTGCATGTAATTAAGTAGATTCGAAACTGGTGAAAACGTTGTAAACGTCTTGACCACGCCCTTGCTTTGCCTTGTGGGATCTGACTATAAAATAAAGACTCAGCTTACAGGCTGTGTCACTGTCTCTCCATCTGAGAACAGTGTTTCACCTGCCCCCAGCTATATTCTCTTGTCTGTTTTCTTTAATCCTTCACCACCCCTCCTCAGGTTCATCACTGGCCGTGCTGAGCGCGGTTCACCATTGTCTCTCCTAGGAATCCATGGTAGCAGGCTGGCACAAGAGGTTTAGGGAGAGCAGAACAGAAGAGACCTGTACAGGAACAACTAGAGGTAAGTGCTGAGGACAACTTTTCCCATTTTTCTGCCTTTACCTGGTCTCAGCCCTGGGCTGGCAGCTCACATACCTTTAGGCTTTTGTGGTTTGGCACATCATGGGTGTAGAGAAAAGATTAGAGAAAAACATTGTCCTTTAGGATCATTGGAAAAAGAAACAGAAACAGGATTTGGGTATTATATGGAAGTGGGCATAAAAGCTGAGGAATGAGCCATAACTGCACCAGTTCTTTAGATTATAATGTAAAATAGGGACCCAAAACATGGCCGTGTCTAACATGAGTTAGGAATAAAGGTAGGGGAAGAATGCAGGGTCACAGGTAACTGAACTACCAATAGCTCACATGTCACTCATGTGAAACTTGTAGGTCAGTGTTCACACTCAGACCTTCCCATTGCAGCTTACCTCTCCAGGACAGCCTAGAGTAGCGGTCGCCAACCTTTCGGATCTCACGGACCACCAGTGGTCCGAGGACCACCGGTTGGCGACCTCTGGCCTAGAGCACCTCACCTCCTTCATGTTCACAGGGCGATACAGGCCGATGGGAAGAGCCTAATATCTGATAGGTCACTAAATAGGAGTTGAAAACCTTCAGGTGGTTTTCATTCTAGGAGGTGGTGATCCAGAGGGGCTGGAACCTGGCTTTGGTGTCAGCCAGGACTGGGTTCTTTCTGATCCTGGCTCACCCTCTTACTAGTTGTATGTACTTGAGTACTTGGCCTCGGCCTCACTTTCCTCATCTGTGAACTGGGTACTATGTCAGAGGGTATTGGGAGGATTGCATGGAATCATGTTATCACATGATACGATACTGCAACGCTCCACACAGAATGTCCAGAAGAGGGTTTTTGAATGGTGTTTTGGAGGAATTCCCTGTTTTCCCAGAAAACAACCTGGCATTCCTGTCAGCAGTTTCTTAGATGTCCAAAGAGGTCAGAAAACTTTCATTTTTGAATCTTCTGGCATATGAGGATGTGAAATACAAAAGTAGATATATAGTTTGCATGATTACATTTTAACACATCAATGCTGTTAAAACACACACACACACACACACACGACTGTGTTATTAATATGATCCTGTAACTGTACAGGGTGGTCTGGAAGGGACCCAAGTTTAAAATTGGGTGGGGAAAGTCTTTCAGTTTTGTTTGTGTCTTTCTATAACTGAATGTCTAACCTTATTTGGAAATAAGGTGAAAAGTCTAAATTTGAGGCTTGGGCTATTGGCCCTCCTAGGTCCTCATTTGATGAACCCCAACTGTCAGAGAAATCTGGGCTGCACAGACCACTATTCTGTTTCTGTTGGTAAAAAGCAGAGGGTATCTGCTGTTTTCCTGTCAATATAACAGACACATGCGGTTTAGGCTGAACTCATCTTTGTTTCAGGAGAATCACGGTGTGTGGCACAAGCCCTGGACTGGGAGTGGCACTGATGAAGGTTTGAATCCATGGACCAGTGTTAGGAGATGTGGGAGGTGCTTCTCTCCTCCAGGCTTCGGTGCCCTGTCATTCGAAAGAAAGGGCTAGAATTAGATCTTCCTGAGGTCTCCACTCTGTAACTGTGATCTCGTTTGTGCATGGAGTTTGCAGTGTGCATGGGGCACACTTTAAGGTTGACATGATCTAGCAGAGTAAAAGATTTATCTCACCATTTTCAGACCAACTAAGTTAATTATAAAAGGTAATAAGTTGGTAGTTAATCACTAAGTTAATTGTAACGATTCCTTGGAATAATCATTTAATGGTTATCTTTAGGTCTATTGATATCTTCACAAGAATGAAAACATCAGGGAAAACAATGAATCTGGAGATTAAAGGAGTAAGGAATCAAATATGAAAAGACCTATGGTTAGAAAGGGACAGATCTGGGGTAAAAACCAGCAACCCCCAGGTCTTCAGATACAACACCAGATCACATCAGATGTTTCTCCATTCAGTCCTTCATTTATTTTCTCAGTGGGTTTCTTTTTTAGCTTTATCTTCCTCTCCATCTACCTTTGACCATTCATTATTCCACTTTTATCTTTCTTTTTTGTTATGTTACTCCTCACCTGAGGATATTTTTTCCATTGCTTTTCAGAGAGTGGAAGGGATGGAGGGATGGAGAGAGAAACATTGATATGAAAGAAACACATTGACTGGTTGCATCCTGCATGCACCCTGACCACGGGCGATAATCGAACCCACAACCCAGGTATGTGCTCTTGACAGGGAATTGAGCCTGTGACCCTTCAGTGCATGGGCTGACACACTAACCATTGAGTGACACCAGCCAGGGCTTATCTTTCCATTTTTTTTATAAGTTCACTAGAGGCCTGTTGCACGAAAAGATTCGTGCAATAGGCCTTCCCTTCCCCTGGCTGCCGGCACTGGTTTTCCTCCGGCACCCGGGACCAAGGCCTTCGCTCCGGCCAGAGCCGCCTTCAAGCCGCCTTCAAGCCTTCGCTGCTCCGGCCGGAGCCGCCTTCAGTCTTCGCTCCGCCACTTTGCGCCTACGTATGCAAATTAACCGCCATCTTTGTTGGCGGTTAATTTGCATATCTCGCCGATTAGCCAATGGGAGGTGTAGTGAAGGTACGGTCAATTACCATGTTTGTCTATTATTAGATAGGATGGTATATATAGAATGACTTGACTTAAATATATTGTGTAATGATTACCACAATAGTTAATGCCCATCACCTCATAGAGATGCAGGGGAAAGGAAAGGTGTTCTCCCTTGTGATGATAACTCTTAGGATCTACTCTCTTACATTTTAAAATTTATACAATATAAGGTTTAAAGTGGCATATATTGGAATATTCTTGCACAAGAGGAAAATCATTTATGAAACAGTTATGACTTAATTGTTTCTCTCTGCCAACAGTGATCAGTTGGAAAGTAGAAAGATATTTTCTAGTAAATAACTTACATACTTGGACATGCTTAACTATTTAGATGAGGGAGGAGAAAAAAGTATATAACTTTTTTAAAGAGAAAATTAAAAATCTATATTTAAGGTGTTTTGTGAAAGTAATTTATATATTAAAAATAGGAGAGATATGTACTCAGGGGAAAACATTAGAAGGAAAACAAAAATTATGCTGCGATTTAAAAAGTTTGAGAGAGAAAGAATATAGCCAGAGTCATTTAATAGAGTTAATTTCTTTAGTTTACTTGAATAAAAATTCCTTTTAGCTGGAGGAACAGATTTATTTATAAAATACTGTTCACATAAGTTTTTCAAAGATGGTGGGACATTTACTATGATTCCAGATCAAGACAGATCTTATGGTGGGTTATAGGTGTGTCAATCATGGCTCTCAAATTTCACCCTTAAGAGTTTTATTCCTTTAGGTTCCTGGAGGGTATGGTCCTTTATTTTTTATTCTTTACTAGAGGCCCAGTGCACTAAATTCATGCACTAAATTTGGCTGCTGGCTGCCGGCCGCCGGCCGGGGCCTCCCTCCCTTCCCCCGGCCGGCCCTGCCTCCTGGTCAAACTCCCGGACAACTCTCGGTCGAGGGGACAGTTTTCATACTACACTTTTATTACATAGGATTCTTTTGAGGGCAAGGCATGGACTGGAGGAGGAGACAAAGGGGCATAATCCCCTCTATTTCACCAATGTAGCTAGAGAGCTGTTACCAGGAGCTGTGTAGAAGGCTAAAGTCAGAGAAGCAGAACAATAACTTGTTAATTCAAATTCTGAGGGTTATCTTGATAAAAAGGGCAGGGAACTCATTCTTGGAGAGTGAATGCATAGATTCCAGGGAAAGGAGTAATGACCCGAAGTGCATGAAATACTTGGCATCACCATTCATAGAGATTTCCTTTGTTCAGAACTGAATCCAACCTACTGTCTAGGGAAGTCACTGAGTGAATCTGAGGAACTAAAAGTTCAGTTCATGCCTTTGCCTAGGGGGTCAGTGGATATCTCTCTCCACCTAGTGGCCAGTGCCTCCCAACCACAAAACTAAAAGACAATTGGTTATTATGGCAAGGAAACAAGTGAGGTTTTTTGTTTTGCGATACCAGGCTATCAGATCCTAGAATGAAGAAGATAATTAAGCATATGTTTGGAAAAACCAGTGGGTGGATTGATAATTAGGTTGTCTTACATGGTTTCCATTGTTCAGTGACATGCTTTGCATTCTAGTGGAGTATGAGCAGTGAGGGATGGTTGCTGATTAAGTAATACAAATGGAATTTAAGCTTGTGGCCAATTTCATAATATCAGTTACTCACACGGTGAAACCCACCTTTTAAGGATAAAGATGAGAAGAGATTTAAAGAATCTTCAATTATTAATTTGACATGAATTGTTAACATGAATTTTGGATAATCAGTCTCAATTATTGAGCACACTAGAGGCCCAATGCATGAAATTTGTGCAAGGGGCTCGGCTCTCACAGCCCCAGCTTCGTCCGGAAGGTCGTCCAGATGGTCGTTCTGCTGTTTGGTCTAATTAGCATATGAACTCTTTATTATATAGGATTGTAAGTGCTCAATAAAAGCACTTATTGAATTGAATTTAATAGATTCCACTGTGCCTCAATTTTTAAATTGCTCTTATTGTTTCTATTTTCCCCAACTAAAGTCATATTTCATTAAAAACAAATATATCTTTTTATAATATGCAAGTAATGAGCATTTTTCAGTTGTTTTCATGCTGGTCTTGGCAGACTTTGACACTGTTGAATACTCCCTTCTAGAAACTTTTCTCTTCCCCTCTCCTCTGGTTGCCATGACACCACCCTCTCCTGCTTGTTTCCTACTTCCCTGGCAGGGTTATTTTTTGTGTGCTTTCCAGGGTCACCCTCCTTTCATGGCCTCTTAATACCACCGTGGCCTGAGGGCCTATGTTAGCCTTCTTCTTTTCTCCATTCAACTTGTCTTCCTCCAAGATCACACATGAATATTTGAACTCTAATGCAGATACTGGTGGTTCCCAAGTCTCCATTTCCAGTTCTCACCCATTCTTTCCCGAGTTCCAGACACAAACTCCTGTCTGTTACATAGCTCTACCACGACATCCTGCAGGCACCTGGGGCCCTATGCAATCCTAACTAAGCCCATTATTTTGCACCCTTCTGCTGCTTGCACTCTTGCCTGCATTTCCTATCTGATACGTGTCATTATTCAGTATTCAGGACTCAAAGGACAAATGGTGTTTGTTTTCTTACAGCACAGCAGTTTCTGATAACAAAATTAATATTAATAGGAGCTGTGCTTTATTAAGCAATTACTATTTTCCATATGTTGTGCTTAGTATTTCACACATTGTACCAGATAATGCCGGAATCCACACCGTTCTGCCTGCGTCAGCTTGATTTTAGTGTAGCTGTAGTGAAACGTTCTATTCTTGTTTCCACCCTTTCACTTCAAGAACATACCCCAACTTTCCTGCCTCTGGGCTTCGTCTGAAGCTGGGAAGGCTGGTCAGCCAGTGAATGAGCCAGCTGCCAGGTTGTGAGGAGAAATTAAAGCTCCCAGGAGTGAACCTCAACAAATGAGGAGTGGGAGTTAGTGGATAAGTGTCCCCAAGCTTCTTGCAGAGGCACAGTGTTGAGTGCCATTCTTTAAGGTACTTCAGAAGACCCCCTGCAGGATTGAGCCCTGGTTGCCCAGTCAATAACATGTGGTTAGTGGGCTTGGTGCTTCTCCCTCCCTTGCCCCACTCTCCCTGTGTCCTGGGAGCACCTCCTAAACAAGCTCCCTGAACCTGAGTCCTGTCTGAGACTCTGTTTTTTGGGGAGAACCCAAATTGAGACACACATTTAATCATCACAACATTTGTGATAATATTAGCAGTAGTCCCATTTTATAGATGAGAAAACCGAGGCACAGAGAAAGTGACCAAACTTACCCAGGGTTATTCATCCGACTAGTTGAAGAGCTGGGATTTGAGCATTGGTAGTCTGACTCTGGAACCTTCCATCTGCTAAAACTGAGATCGAAGGGGCAAGTGAGAGAATAGCTGGGCAAGTGTAACTGATTGGCTGTGATGTCTGTAGATCACTATTCCTTCAATGTCAAGAAAGTGTTTTTTTTTTCTCAGCTTGTTCCAGTTTGGTGATGAGAATTCTCAGGAGATTTTTGGTTTATCTAGTAGAATGGGAAGATTCACAATGTTAATGAACAGCGCTTCTAAAAAGAACACAAAATAGAGGCGTATTTTGACAACTTTAAAGGATATTAATGTTGTATAAGGAAAAATATGCATGATTTCTGAAACTTTTGATATATTGTACACTTGAAGTTAATGCTTGGATGTTCTTATGAATCTCTCTGCTTTAAAAACAACAAAATAGATGCGTATTTTGACAACTTTAAAGGATATTAATGTTGTACAAGGAAAAATATGCATGATTTCTGAAACTTTTATATATTGTACACTTGAAGTTAGTGCTTGGATGTTCTTATGAATCTCTCTGCTTTAAAAACAGAGGCATCCAAAATGTTTCCATAACATGAATAATCAGCTTCATTGTTAAAAGGCATTTTTAAATGTAGATAAATTGTGATCATTTATACTAATGTGTGATAAGAACATTAGAAACATTAGTGGTTCCTCATGAATTCTTACTATTTCAGACAAAGGGAGAAATAAAAAAATGGGAATTCATTTACTTTAAAGTAGCAGACGGGTTTTGAAATATTATTTGAAATTGGAAATAGAATGAAGAAACAGAACTGCGTGTTGCCCTAGGGCTTCAGATACGTGATCTCCTTCCACTTTCTTACAACCCTGTAAAAATTGTTGTAATTTTTCTCATTTTATAGATGAGGAGTTAAGTTTAAAGATTGGACACACTCCCTTTCAGTCATACAGTTATTAAGTGGGACAGCTGGGATTTAAACCCAGCTGAGTGGCTACTTAAACAACACTCTCATTACATTGCCTGGGAAATAAAATATATGATCAGGATGCAAGGATTTTGTAGATGCAAATTTATAATGAGAAATCAAAATGTAGAAGTCTTTCCGGGTCGTATGATATGACACCTGAGGCAGAGGATGTGGTATAGGATATGCGCAAGCACCATTTTGGTGGACCTTGAATTAATGTAGACAGTGACCTCCCTTGGAATAGCTACCTTTAAATTTCCTCCAACATTGTTCCCAGCTTATAGCTGTTTTTAGAGCACAGCATCTGAGTTAAGTAGCGGTGACAGAGACCATATGGCTCTCAAAGCCTAATATACCTCAGGTACTTTACTGAAAAAGTTGGTTGATCTTTGTTCTAAACTATTTGGTGGCTGGGGGTGAGACTTAGAGCATTGATTTCCTATGGCTTTGTTTTCTAAAAATCATTTAAATGTTCAATGCAATTACAATGTACACTCAAATACTAATGTGCTTATACATTTTCTTGTACATGTTACATTTTCTTCTCCACTTTCAAGATCACACTATCTTGAAACTTCTATCTTTCAGAGTCAGCTCCAGTAATAGAGACAGGGATGTGAAAACAATTCATACCAGGACTGAGTCATTCTTTGAAAGCAATTTGCCTGGTAGGAATCTTATTAACAGTGGTAATGATGTTGTTGTTTTAGGTATAGTTTTTTATTGATTTTCTGTTTTAATTCACTCATTTCTGCTTTGCCTTTGTTAATGCCTTCCTACTGCTTTTTTGGGGGGTTTATTTTGTTATTCCCTTACAAACTTTTGAGTCCTATGCATTATTTATTTTCCTGTTTTAATGGTTAAGTATGGGTTTTGATATGTAATTTATTTTGTTACTGTTGCTTTCTAAAAGTTCTATAATTTCTCTTCATATTACCTGTTTGTCTTATTAGATCAGGAATTTTTTTTCTGAGAAGAGTCTTCATTTTCTGAATTTGTAATTAATTGCTAGTTTTCTTTCATCATTATTAGCTAATATTATCTATATTCTGTTTATTTCTTGGAGATTTGTTAAGACTTTCCTTATAGAGTAATATGTAATCATTTTTAGTGAATGTTCCATAGGCACTTGAAGATAAGATACATTTTCTATTTCCAGACAGAAAACTTGGTAACATATCAATCAGATCTACATTATTGATGATGTTGTTTAGGTATTCTGTGTTCTCCATTTTGTTCAAATCGATCTTAGACAAAGGGAGATAAATTTAAATCTCCTTTTGTTAGTACCTCATTATATCCTTCTGTAATTTCTGTTTTATGAAAGTAGCTACTCTGCTTTTTTTTGTGTGTATAGATATGGAGGAAAGTAAGAGCAGCTAATGGGGAAAAAAAGCAGCTCCTGATAGATTGCTGACAGTTGGTATCTTGCCTGCCACTTATAGCTAGACAATGATGTTCTGCTGTTGAATGCAATATTTCACAGGGTGCCAACATCAGACACATGTTGACCATGATAGGATTGAGTATGACCAAGTAATCTTATAGCTAGACAATGATGTTCTGCTGTTGAACGCATATTTCACAGGGTGCCAACATCAGATACATGTTGACCATGATAGGATTGAGTATGACCAAGTAAGACCAGTCCGTAATCATATGTGAGCAAAGGCAAAAATAAGAACTTGTACAAATCAGAAAAATGACTACACATGTCTGCCCCTCCCAGCTATCTTGAGTGACTGCTGCTTCATTACTGTGTTTATTTGTCAGAGTTCTCCAGAGAAACAGAAACAGTAGGATCTATATAAATATGCAGAAAAAGGTTTAGTGTGAGATATTGGCTTACATGATTATGGAAGCTGAGAATCCTAGGATCTGCCGTTAGTAAGGTGGAGGCCCAGGAAAGCCGGTGGTATAGTTCTGGTCCAAATCTGAATGTGAAGGCTGAAGAATGGGGCTGGGAGGAGGGCTAGGGGGAACAGGGAGATGGTGCACGCCAGTGACGTAGTCCTGGTCTGAGTCTGAAGGCCCAAGAACCAGGAGCACCAGTGTCAGAGGGCAGGAATGTATGTGTGCCTAGTTCAAGCAGAGAGCAAGTCCGCCCTTCTTCCGCCTTTGTGTTCTATCCTGGCCCTCCACCTGCATGCTGAGAGTGATCTTTACTCAGGTCACCAATTCAAATGCTGATCTCTTCTGGAAATACCCTCACTGATACATGTGCCCAGAAATAATGTTTTACCAGCTATCTGGGCACCCATTAGCCCAGTCAAGTCAAATAAAATGAACCATCACTGTTACCAATGAAAGCTTTAGCCCTACTGTGTATTCTCACCTCCTAGATAAACATTAAGATACCTGGTCATAGAATTGTTCCTACTTGCAGACACCATCCATCCAGAGCTAAACCATACTTCCCTAAACCCTCCTCCTAATCACCCAGCAGGCCTCAATCCTATAACAAGCCCCGCACAACTTGCCGGGACACTTGGGGTGTGGCCTTCCTTATTTCAACAGTGTCACTAAAACCAGCTGGTTGTTCTGTCTTCATTGTGAATTGTACCCATTGGCATTCATATTACAGTCACAACCTCTGCTTTTTTGGTATGTTTTTCTTTATCTTAATTATTTAAAATTAGTTTCAGGCATGTCTTTTGTATATAGTACACAACTGGATTCTGTTTTGGGAGACTATCTGATGATCTTTTCCTTTTGATAGCTTACTTAAGCTTATGTACATGTTTTGATAGAACATGTGTGTTTGGCCTTAGTTCTGTAATTTCATATTATGTTTTCTGGTTTATTTATAAAAGTTTTAAAAACTTTTACTATATGTACCATTTTTCTTCTTCCTTTTCCGATTGCACTCTTTCCCCCCCTTGATATTTAGGAAGTTTTAATTTTAAATCTGGGGGCTGCCTTTACCTGATACCCTCATTCCACTTTTATTTAAAACAATAACTATTCCCACATGAGAAGCAATGAAATCAAGCTCTGTTCTCTTCCTCAACCCCTCTCTTCACCTCTAATTTTAATTAATCTAATGTACCTCTCCGTTTGCTGGAGTTTTCTCTCTACATGTTTCCTAAAGAAACTTCCATGTGAACAGTATTTCCTGAGCTTTTGAATCTGCAAAACTATCGTCAGTTCTGCTTGTTTGCACATTAGGTATTTGAGAGTTGCTTATTCGCTAAAATTTACCAGTAAACCAAAATCCATGCTCGTGGTGATTTGCGGTCCCTGGTGGGTGTGTGCAGGGGCGAACATTTGTCACCTGATGAGCATGTCCCAGCCGAGGGCACACAGGGCAACGCTTCCCCTTCTGGTTTGAGCTTTCATCATGCAGTCTATTTAGCACCATTTTATTTTTTATTTTTGTTGGTGAGTTCAGTGTTTAAAATGGCCCTTAAGCTGAATGATGACATGCTGATTTTAAGTGCAAGAAAGCTGTGAAGTATCTTATAGAGAAAATACACGTGTTAGGCTTCGTTCAAACGTGAGTTATATGCTGTTTGCTGTGAGTTCAATGGTCTATGACCTTCTAGTCCTGACTTAAAAAAATAAAATGTTTTTGTACTCCTTTTTCCCTCCCTCTACTTTATTTTGCATTTTTGGTTTTCTCATTTCAGTCTTCTATATCCTCACTGTGCTTTTTATGGTGTCTGGTCTTCCTTTTATTCCTTATCATTTAGTCTTCATTTCTGAAAAGGCTTTGTTTTTTCTCCTATTTCTTTTCCGAGTTGAGTGTTGGTATTGCTCCTTTGTAGTCCCAATTGTGGCATAAAAGCTTAACGTTCTCAGTTGGAATGTTAGGTTGTACTTTTTATCCACTTTGTGTCAGTATTTTTTTCTGGTTGTTTTCATTGTCTCTAAGAAGGCTTTCTTGCTCTTTTCATCTTTTTTATTTTCCTGGTAGTATCTTTGTGTGAGTATAGAGAATGTCTCTGTCATTACTCATAGTTTAGTGAGGTAGTTTTTTGTGATGTTTAGCAGGAGCTCTTGTGGAAGCCGAGGCCCGGGTAGATTTCTAGGCTCATAGCTCAAGGGGTTCCTCTCTGCTGCCTTAGCAAACAATTTAAAGCAGGGCCTCTTGTGTGGTCCCCTCTTTCTGGCATCAGCCTTGGGCTCACCTAGAGATAATCAACAAGAGATAGAGCCTTCCGGGAGACCCATGCTTTTGTAATTTTTAAATGTGCTGGCTCTTTCTGAGATGATTCCTCCTCAGGCCTTCTCTGCACCCTTTATCCCTCCCTCTGGTTCTGCTCCATCTTTGGGCAGCACTTATTTGAAGTTTTATGATGTTTCTTTCTCCTAGGTTCATTGAAAATAAAATTTATGAGTTTAGTTTTCATTTTTCTTGCTGTTCTTTATGCTGGGAAGCTTCAGAAGGAAGCCACAGTTGTGTTCCTACCGAACTCTTCTGGGTTGATGGTTCACTTGAATTAGAATCAATATGATATAGTGCTTGTTTGTCCTCAGATTCATTTGGGTTCCAGTCTTGATTCCCGGTTTCCCAGACCTGCAAGCTTGTTCCGAGGCCACAACTGAGAGGATGAATAACAGTTGTTTCGAAGAAATGTAGAGCTAACAATTGAGACCAAAACAGATTACTTTGATTTTATATTTATTTCTCTTTTATGCTGAAGATGTTGCTTCCTAGTGACATTTTTTATTTATTGTACTTAAAAAGCAACACTGGCAGCATTTTCACTAAAAAGAATACAGCTAAATGCCGTTTGTAATTCCGTGGCCTTTTTTTTTGTCTTTTTATATACATTCCCAGAGAATGATAACTCAAAATATATTTTTTTTCCAAAATATGTTTTAAAATATATGTTTTAGAGTCACTCGAAATGATTTTTCTTCATATGTTCCTATTATCAATTTGGTAGACTATTAGGTACATTTGTTTCAGTGTATTTATACAGAGTATACTTTTTAACGTCTACTTTTTAAAATTATGTAAAAACATCAACATGGTTCCAAAATCAAAACAATAAGCAAAGTACATTCAGAGATGTAGCTTCATCCTTGTTGCCTGCTCCCTTGCTCATCCTCCCCCATAGGTAATACTTTACTCATTTTTGGTTTATTCATCAATTGTTGCTTTTTTTGTAAATACACATATTTGTATCTCCCCATGTTCATTCTTAGATAAAAGGTATCATATAATAAGTATTGTTCTGTGCACTTTATTCATTTTTGGTTTATTCATCAATTGTTGCTTTTTTTTGTAAATACAGGTATTTGTATCTCCCCATGTTCATTTTTAGATAAAAGGTATCATATAATAAGTATTGTTCTGTGATTTGATTTTCCACTTGACAAGATATGTTGTAGATCACACCACACCATAGCAGTATATAAAGTCTCCCTCCCTTCCTCTCTCTCCCTTGCTTTCTACCTTCTTTAAAATTGAGGTATAACAACATATATACAGTAAAGTGCACAAATCCTAGGCATTCAGCTTATTGAATTTATTTCATATGTATGCACCTATGTAACCACTACAAGATCAAGTTATGGAAATTTATCACCACCCCAAAAGGCTCCCCTTTGGTCTCTTCCCAGTCAGTATTCCTAAAGAAAACCATTATTTTGATGTCTATTATCATAGGTTAGTTTTACCTATTCTAGACATTCATAAAAATGGAATCATACAGTATATAGTCTGTTATACATGTAGGCTTTTAACACTATGTCTGTGACACTTTATATTTTTGAGCATTTAGTAATATGTTCTTTTTCAGTACTGTGTAATATTCAATTGTGTGAATATACTACAGTTTATTTATCTATTCCATTGTTGATAGGAATTTAACTATGTCTAGTTTTTTATAGAGTATTTTATTTTCATACACATGACCAATTGTTCAAAAAATTATGGCTTCACTGAATTGCCTTAACATTTTTGTCAAAAGTCTGTATTTCCATGAGGCTATTTCTGGAATCTTTATTACTTTGGTCTGTGTCTCTCCTTTCACCAGCACTTTATTGTCTGGATTACCAGAGCTTTATATTGTCTTGAAGTCAGGTAACAGGAGTTTTCTAGCTTTGCTCTTCTTTTTTAAAAATTGTTTTGACTGCTTTAGTTCCATTGCCTTTCATATAAATGTTTGAAGTAACTTGTTATCTACAAAAAAATGCTAGGATTTTTACTGGGATTGTGTAGACTCTACAGATGAATTTGGAAGAGGTTGACAACAATTATTATTTTCAAATCCATGAATAGTGTATATCTTTCCATTTATTTAGATATTTAGATCTTTTTGACCTAATTTTTATTTCTTTGATAGAGCTATGTAATTTTCAACCTAAAGTACTTCTACATATAATGTTATATTTGTACCTGAAGTGCTGTTATAAATGGAACTGGTTTATTTTATTCCGTTTTTTTATGCTCAAGGATTTATTTTTGTTGTTTTTTTCAATATAAATTAAAAATTTTTAAATTATAGTTGAAATACAATATTAAATTAGTTTCAGGTGTACAACACAGTGATTAGACATTTATATAACTTACAAAGTGATCACCCTAATATGACACCATACATAGTTACTGCAATATTATTGACTATATTAATGGTAATGTTTCTTTAATCTCAATTTCCAATTGTTAATTGTGAGTATGTACAAAGGCATTTAATTTTTATATATCGACCGTGTATCTTGTGATCTTGCAAACCTTAGTTCTAGGGGCTTTTTAGGTTGGGACTTTTCTGCCAAGACAATCATGTTGTCTGAGAATAGATGACAATGTATGGCTGTTGTTTTTTTTCTTGTCTTTGGAATTGAGTAGGAATTCTCTTCTTTATGCTCATACTCTTCATATGGAGTTTAGTTGTTAGTCAGTGACTTGAGAGGAATTCATACGCATATCAGGGGGCCACCTTCCCAGAGTTCCCTTCCCTCTGTGATTATAATCTTCAAGTTCTAGCTACTTTGATTGCCCAGGCTCAAAACTTTTTCTCCATAGTTTACTGAGATCTACATATTTTTTGCTGGGTATCTATTCGTCTGCTTACAGGAAACATAAAGCAATCTCAGGGAAAGAGCCAGATGAAGTGGTAAAGCTTGCCACCTGTACCTTCCTTCCTTTATGCACCCAAGCCCCTCAGACCCTGCCTGTACTCATTGCCTGCAGTTATTGTTAAGTATTTGTCTAGGTTTTGTAATGTTTTCAGTGGTTAGAATGTCCCAAGCCAAACCCCAAAGTATGAATATGCTCACAAAATACCCAAGCACTCTAGGTTTTCCTGAAATTTCCTGGTAATATGAGTGCTTAATGTCAGTATTCTTATCTTTGCTCCTACAGTCTTGCAGTCTGATTTTGACAACATCCCAATCTTTTATTGCCCCAGGCAATTACTCAAAAGCATTATTGAGAAAGATTCTAAGATTCTAACTGCTTATTCCTGTTTCTAGCTGAAATTTCGATTGCTACTCAAAATTTTTATCTTCAACCTTGAGACTCTTGCCATTTTTTACACAATGCCTTAAAACCGCTTCCATTTGTCCAATTTTCCTCCTCGCCAAGTTTCTCCAAGTTGCCATACATGTTCACCACTTTCTGGCTTGCTTCACACCTTCCTTTGGTGACTCTCAGTGCTTACATTCCCAATTTGATTTCTGACTAGTTTGTACCTGTCTTTTTCAAATTACAATTTTACCTCCCATGTTCTGGGCCCCACATAGAGTGGACATTTCTTCAAGGAAAGGACTTTGTCATCTATATATTTTGTGCCTATCTCAGATCTTAACAGAATCTGTTGGTTCAAAGCTACTCCGTAAAAGTTCTCATCAGTTAAACCATAGCTTTATAGAATATCGCCTTTTAGTTGCTTTATGCATAATTTTTCAAGATTATTTTTTACAGATGCCATTGGTGTTGAACCCAAAATGAACTCCTTCTGTAAACAATCTGAAGCACTGAAGCTGCTGCAAGGGCGCCATGAATAGGGTTGGTGTCAACTGCCCAGGTGGTGCTATAGAACAGACTTTACTGACATTTTCTCATGACCTTTAACTTCCGGGGTTAATAATTGCAAAAGTGAAATAGAATGCAAATTCTATTTCAGAAACTCATAATGCTGTTTTGGAAGCAGTTAGTAGTGCAGTATGCATGTTGCAAGTTGTTGTGGAAGAGCTAGGCTCCTGGGTCATCTGGTGTCATGACTGGGGTGATGGTGATAGTCATTCTGCCATGCAAAGTAGCGCTCCTTTGTGCTCCATTAATCTTTTGCCATTGGCCATCTTGTGAGCAGATTAATTGTGGTAGAAAAGTGC
>NW_005366214.1:1713066-1714587 GCF_000412655.1 Myotis brandtii
GAGAGAGAGAAACATGGATGTGAGAGAGACACATTGATTGGTTGCCTCCTGCACGTGCCCCAACCATGCCCCAACTGGGGCTGGGGATCTAGCTTGCAACAGAGGTATGTGCCCTTGACCCAGAATCAAATCTGGAACCCTTCAGTCTGAAGGTCGATGCTTTATCCTCTGAGCCAAACTGGCCAGGGTGACAGAGTATTTGGTTGGAAATATTAGCCACATAGAGGGGAAGAAGGTGTGTCCAGGTGAAGGAGAATTGAGCTAATTTATTGTGATAATACAGTTGGAACTGCAGTGCTGTAAAGGACATAGAGATGATCTCTTCACGATTCTTAACGTACAGGGGAGGAAAACTGAGAGTGAGAGTAGTAGTGGACTTGCATGAAGTCCTACCAACAGTTGGCTGATCAAGGATATAACCAGGAAAGCTACTCATTATGCCCTAACAATGGTCAGTACCCACACTTAGTGCTTAGGCTGCTCTTCAATGGTGGGAGCTCCCCTAACCCCTCAGGGTATAGAGGAAGGGTTGATGGGAGGAATTCCTGCCTATGGTGTTCCATGACCCAAGGAAACTAGGGCATTCATACTTTTAACTATCTTTATGACAAGGAATAGTAGTAGGTCAAGTGAGCACCTATGAAGGCACCTCATTCTCATGCAGGGTGTCTGCCAGTTCCCCTCCAGCTACCTCTTCTCACACCTGTTGAGCCAGATCCCGTCTCTAAACCAGGACACAGCTCATGGGATATTTCCCCAGAGGTAAAAGTGGAAGTACAGGCAACACCAATTCTAACACAGCTGAATTTTGCTGACTAGTGCCAGGTGGTTTGGCATTGTAAATAGAGGCAAAGTGGTCAAAAGTAGGGGTGTCTGGTATTTAAAAAATCTGTGGAAATTACAGAAATGATATATGGTTGAAAAACATTTAAATATCACCAAAGAAATCTCTTACTCTATCCTTCCTTCTTTGTTCCATGGTACCCACTGGCATCAGATTAATGAGATTCCAGCTTTTTCTATGTGTACAAAAACAAAAGAGTTGGGATTTTATTTTGTTTTTATAAAAATGAAGCTGTATTCTGCATACCTGATTTCCAATCCCCCTCGCCCCCAACATTTTTTCTTGGATTTTACTCCATATAAGTACCTGGCTACCTAAGAGTCCATAGTAAGGATATTCTATTATATATTGTAACATCTCTGTGTTTAAGGGCATATCATTGCCTCTAAATTTTTACTTACAAATAAATACTAGAATGAATATAGCATTTCCTCTTGCTAAATCTGTAGAGGTTGAGTTTTTTGGCCAATGCATTTAAACCAGGGGTCCTCAAACTATGGCCCGCGGGCCACATGCAAATACAAATATTGTATTTGTTCCCGTTTTGTTTTTTTACTTCAAAATAAGATATGTGCAGTGTGCATAGGAATTTGTTCATAGTTTTTTTTTAACTATAGTCCGGCCCTCCAATGGTCTGAGGGACAGTGAACTGGCCCCCTGTTTAAAAAGTTTGAGGA
>NW_005366214.1:1715105-1721591 GCF_000412655.1 Myotis brandtii
TGTCTGTGTCCATTAGTTAGGCTTATATGCATGCATACAAAGCTATGCATACAATAGCTTTGGCAGGCTATTCTAAGGGCTCGAGGTTGTCCTGCAGTCAGGCCTTTCTTTGGAATGTGCAGGTCTTGGGCAACCAGGCCCGAGTTAACCCTCTACTACACAGGCTCCTTGTACTTTATTGGAGGGATTCTGTCATCATAGGTCCTTATGATCACATTAAGGCTTGAAGAGGAGTTATTAAGGCTACTTGGAAGATGTTTGATCATGTTTTAATTTTAGGACTGAGTAATTTCTACTGCTTCATAAAATGGAGCTACATAGTACGGCCAGTGTCTGACCAGGGCTGACATACTTGCTTTGAGTTCTAGTCTAAGCAAATCCTGAATTTGAGTCTGGAGAGACTCACTATTTCAATACAGGTCAGGGATTTGCACATGGGAGCAGAGTAAGACTTTTCAGGGCTGGAAAGGAAGTGATATGAATCTAAGGGAAGATGTACTTTTGGGGTATTGATCCTTGGTCTGGTGCGGAAGAAGTGATATTAACAAATGATCAAATACAACACTAGTTATTCAAAACACACAAACATTTGTTGTATACCTTCTCCCTGCAGATACCATGATATCCAAGGGTTGAAAGAACCAACAACTGGTGAAGGTGTTTAAGCTACCCAGTCTGGTGCCTTGTTACAACAGTCCCATCAAACTAGTGTACCTCCAATACCTGCCTCTTAGGGCATTTCTGCCCTGTCCCCAAACTCCAAGGCATGGACCTTTATACCTTTTATCTTTATCTTATATTTTCCTATTCACCAGTTACTCCATAAAGTAAATGTATTTGAGTCAAAACAATAGGTCAATACAAAGTCACGTTAAGAAAATAATTGGATAGGTGGCATGTAGACTGTAGCCAAGGAGTCAGTGAAGAAGAAAAATAAAGAATACAATAAGTAGAACAATGTCCATTATGAAATCACAGAACCATTCAAGACTATTCAGTTTCAAGTAGGTCACTGGTTGGGATGATAAAGAAGGAGAGAGAGAACTGATTCTAACATCTTTGTCCTGGGGTAGTTTGTTTCTTCAATGAATAAATGACTAAAACAATCCTCCATTATATTAACACTACCTTACTGATAAGTTTTGACATATAGTGATTTCATTTTTGTTACTGTCAATCTGAAATAATGTTTGTGATCAGTTTTCCATCTTACAATATTTTATGCTTTATATAGTTGACATAAAGATTTATGGTAGGTTATTTCTCTTGTCAACATAAATTCGTCTCTGTGCTATTTAAGTCTTTGTCTGTAATTGGTATATGCCTCTGGCTTACTTTTGGTTTCTGTATACCTGATAACTATATTGTCATCCTCTTGTTTTTGGTGTGAGGTGCTCCCAGTTTGATTCCTGGTGTCTGGTAAGCATTTATGTGATGTGTTCCTGCCTTGCTGAGGCAGGATCTTATTGTGTTTTTACCACCTCTGATTCCATGAATCATTGCGATACATTAAAAATTGTAATTCCCAGCATCTGCTTCACGCAGAGCTGCTCTTCCTTTCTCTACCAACCTCCAAGGTTTTACACTCAGGATGATACCCCTCAGGATGAAATATGCTGCCCTCGTGCTCCTTTCCTCCAATTTCCTAGTTAGTTGTTTCCTTGAAAATGCAGCCTCTGACATGTGTGGAAAGCGATATAGTACTGTTTGAGCAGTCTGCAGAGTGGTTAATCTGCAGAGTGGTCCCATTTTTGCATTAATGGAATTTTTGATCCAAAGACAGCAGTGGGTATAGTGGACATTATTTTTGCCATCCCATTTGTATTCTCTCTTTTTTTCTGGTATCAAATTCATTTTTTTTCCTGTGAAATAAATACTTCTCTATTCTCTGATATGGGGTGGGAATAGGGAAACAGTTATTAAACTAGAGCACATTTTCCCAAAATGATGCCTTCGCAGAAAATTAGATACATTGAGAAAGTGGCCAAGGTGTAGCTTTGCATATCCTTATTCTACCTGTTGGTAGAACCTCACAATGAGTGATGCTGTTCCACTGTCCCTGTGCTTTCTAAGTAGTTCCTCTCCCCTGGTTCTAGGGAGGAGGCAGGTGGCTGCAGCATGGCAGACCAGAGCATTGCATGCTCCCCTGATCACAGTCACTCATTCAAAGATGGGATGTGACCAAGGCAGAGCCAATGAGACATAATGTTCCCGGCTGAGAAAGAGATGGATGTTTTGTTCTGCACTTGAGCCCAAGAGAATATGATCCTGGAGCTGCTTAGGGGTCACCACATGGAGCCAGAGATCCATTCGATTCAGCTAACACAAGAAAAACAGTCAAACATGAAGAGGACTTGAGTCTTAATGATATTACACAATCCTCTAGCTTGATCTCAGCCTGAAATTTTAAGCTAATTTGAGTTGTATTTCTCTAATTTGGCAACAAAGAAGCATTGGCTGCTATAGTGGCAGAGTGTCTCTGTACCTTGTTTTTGGTTTTGTGCCTATGCTTCTGGTAGCAAAGTGTGACCTGTAAGTCACCAATTATTTCTTTTTCCTCCTTTAACAACCTCACAGTTATTGAAATTCCTTCCAAATTCTTAGCATACATTATCAGTCAGCCCTGGTTTTCTCTTTCTGGTCCTTGTAAATATTTAGTGGGAGGTTAGTGAGAGTTAATGAAGGACACTTGGATGCATTTTTAAACTGGAATGGTGATGCTGATGGTTGAGCTTTATCAAATTCTCATTTAACAAACTTTCCCAGTTATCTAATGCTGGTCCCTTATTAATTAGGCTTTTTTTTCTTTTGGTTTGACCATATGTAACAGAAAAACCAAGTGAGAGCAGCTTAATCTAATTTTCTCATGTAATGTGGAGTTGGAGGTAGGCAGTGTAGGGATGGCAGGGTGTCGTTAGGGACCTGTCTTTCTGCTCAGATATCTCAAGTGTGGATTCTCAGTCTTAAGGGCGTAGGGCCTTGACAGAATTCCAGACAGAGAAGAATAAGACCAAGGAACAAATATCATGTGTCAGCTGAATGAATACTTTAGGAGAGCCTTCTTGGAAGCCCTACTGAATGACTTCCACTTATTTTTCATTGGCTTAAATTGTCACATGGCCATTCCTAGCTGCAAAGGCTAGAAAATACTTTCTTTCTTTCTTTCTTTCTTTCTTTCTTTCTTTCTTTCTTTCTTTCTTTCTTTCTTTCTTTCTTTCTTTCTTCCTTCCTTCCTTCCTTCACATAAATGATGAGAGAGAATCATTGATTGGCCACCTCCTGTTTGCCCCCTACTAGGGAACGAGCCTGAAACCTGGAATGTGCCCTGATCAGGTTTGGAACCATAACCTCCTGGTTCATAGGTTGACACTCAACCACTGAGCCACTGGCCGAGTGAAAGTACATTTTCTTAATTGGGTACACGGGTGCTCTTAATAATGGTATTCTTTTAGTAAGAAGGAATGGAGATAGGCAGTTGGCTATCTCATCTATAAGGAGAATAGATATTGATTGAATAGGTAACCAGAAGTCTCATCTATGGAATCCTTAATGCAACAACCCTATCTGACATATTAACTGCCCTGTATCTATTCCTGTATTTTTTGGTGGTTATAAATATTCTCTGAAATTTTTGTTGTTGCTTTTGGCCTTGTGTCTCTTTCCTTCAGTGCCCTGTTCTCTGAAGTCTCTAAAGCTCACACACAAGACACATGTTGAAGGATATTAGTGGGTTGCAAGTTACTCATGTTTAGGATGGTATTTTATATAATTAGGCTGGACCAGTGGTCTGGATGGAGCCAGCTTTACTATCCTCTGAGAGTTGGTTGTTGAATTGTTCAGGAATTTTGCAAGCTGGCTGTTAAAGCCATAATTAAATAGTAAATTATGTGAACTTACAATAAAGTGAATTACATTAATAATATAGGAAAAATACCAGAAACTCATCACTTCTTAATTATTTTACTCCGTAATTACTATCTATGTTCATGATGTTATTTATGTTTATTTTACCTGTATGGTGAAAATTAAATAATAGTGTGATACTGTGCATTTCTTCCCAACTTTGCATTTAAAGACACCATGTTTGTAGGGACCATGGTGGGAATTTTTATATCATGGACATCAATAAATCCTGAGTTAGTATTTTGTTGATTGTCTATCTAGACCTAAAAAAGTGATGGAGAAAATGTTAATAATTCAGATAAAACAAGTGTGCAGTGTCTTTAGCTGTTTCACTGTAAATAGCACAGAGAAACTGAGAAAATATTATTTTAGTGTTAGGAAATTGTCTGGTTCAGCAAAGTTGTTCACATAAATGACAAATGTGAAATTTCAGTATCTTAATTGTTTCACGTTTATCCTACTCACTAATAGTAACCAAAACATCAACTAAAATTCATGTCAGAATTACACCAAGAGAACTAGTTGTTAAACATTAGACCGCACACTGTGGCTGCAACCTAAAGGGGAAGGAAGTCATGTGTCTGACTGCTAGAGTTGGTTTATGTTAGAAAGAAACATCAACGAGCCTGCCTTACTTGTGGTGTAGGAGTCAACACAACATCACTAGACCTGGACTCTACCTTCGACCTGCCTCTTATGCCCAAATTGAACCTGCCTTGCACTAGGCTCACTGAATCACTTCTCTAATATTCCTTACTTTGGGTGTGCTTTCTTAAATCAAGTTATCCTTATTTAATACTTTAAACAATATATGGTTGGTAGATCCTATGTGACCACTCAGGCAGTGTGCCTCTTGGACAATCACTAGTGTCCACACTCAGTATCTCCAGCTCCTCTTACCTCCCACTACTTGCTGAGAGGTTGGCATTTGCAGAGCTTCTCCTTAGCTACATTTCCAGACAGCCTAAAGAGCAAGCATGCAAGTTTGCATCGCACCCTTTATATTAATCTGTATCCTTATTACAGTGTACCTGGGTACACCAGCTTCTCAAAGAGTTATTACTCTAAGGAAAACTATTCAAACTAAGTTGAAGTTTGTAGTTAGCTATTCTGAAGATAAGAGATGCAGCAGGAATCTTTAGAACACTGGGTAGAGAAAATTGGACATGGTCCACCAGCTCAGTAAAATGACTTTACTGAATCACTTTTCTTGCCAGCTCATGATGTTATTAACTACTAAACTGATGGTGTTTTTCAAATTAATAGAGACAAATCTCATTCATGTAGATGCCACTAAATTGAACAAAGGCTGGTTTGGAGTTTACCTGTGTGCCATTCCTAAAGAACAAAGATTACCAAATGAAGAGTCAAAAAGAGGGAATCAAGAGTCCAAAAATTTTCCAAGTACTGTAGCAGAATACTTGTAAGTATAATATATTACAAATTATAGCTTGTAATGTGGAGAGAAAGTGAGAGTCGAATCATGATGGGGCTTTCAGGGTCCCCTAAGGAGCCAAACTTCATCCTGTAGCTGTGGAAAAAATTTTTAAGGAAGAAAATAACTTTGGATATTTGTTTTAGAAATATTATCATAGCTGTAGGAGGGAGGATGAATTATAGGGGCAAGTTATACCACCAAAGGATTTACTACAAAATGAGGAGGGTAGCAAAAAGAGGGAAGCAAGAGTCCAAAAATTTTCCAAGTACTGTAGCAGAATACTTGTAAGTATCATATATTATAAATTATAGCTTGTAATGTGGAGAGAAAGTGAGAATCGAATCATGATGGGGCTTTCAGGGTCGCCTAAGGAGCCGAACTTCATCCTGTAGCTGTGGAAAAAAATTGTTAAGGAAGAAAATAACTTTAGATGTTTGTTTTAGAAATATTATCATAGTTGTAGGAGGGAGGATGGATTATAGGGCAAGTTATACCACCAAAGGATTTACTACAAAATGAGGAGGGTAGTTTGCAGGGAGCAGGGTAGAAAGGAGTAGGTTCGAAAGAGATCTACATAGGTGTTGAAAGTGACAATATTGACAACTTTTTGATGTATAGGTGATGAAAAGAGAGGGCAGAACATGACTGGCCAGGTTTCTGGCTTGGGCTCTTCATGGATGGGGAGATATTTCACGTGGGGAACAACTGAGAGAGAGCAAGTAGGGGGTGAGTGAGGGGATACTAGGTGTTGGGTGTAATTTTTAAAGGCGTGGATTTAGAGGTGCATGTGGAATATCTAATTGGTGATCACCAATGAGTGATTGCAAGTTCAAATTTGAAATGGGAGAGTGCTGAGGTCCAGCCCCAGCAGGTCCAGGGGTTCCCCAAGGTGTAGACGGAGTCGGCGAAGAAGGAAGGACACGGAGGCAGCATTCAGTCGATCAGCAGAGCAAGGTTCTCCCTCCAGGATCTCCAGCCAAGTTCTGTGTTTTACTGTCTTGTTACATCTGTATTTATACCAGTTGATTTTAATCCTGTCAATTTCTATTCCAAAGGTTAGGGCGTTTCTTATCTCCATTCCAGGGAGTAAAGATTATGTAGCTTAAGGGTGATTGTTCGTAGTTAAAGTGATTAACTACCCGCCT
>NW_005366214.1:1723351-1742239 GCF_000412655.1 Myotis brandtii
GGGCCTATATATTTCCATTTTTCTATATAAGCCATAATTTAGCAGCAAGTTATGGATCATGCGGATTCTATGAGGTTTCATAGGATGGCCTCGTCCATAGTAATAGTTTCCAATATCACCATCGCAGTAGTAGCAGACTTTCTTTTTGCCGCCTCCCTGACTGTACGCCATGGGCTCCCCGGCCACCGCCGCCTCCGGGCTCCTCCTCCTGCTGCTGCTGCCGCCGCCCGGCTCCAAGGGGAGAGAAAAGGGCTGTGGCTTAAGTGGGGGCAGCTGTCTCACGGGGGAGGATGGGCCTGAGGGAGGAGAGGGTGCCGGAAGGGCTCAGAGGGGCCGAGAGCGCGGAGCGGGGGAGGCCGCGGCGCCAACTCTCGACACTGGGGAGGGGGGCTTGCCTAAGGGTCCCTGTTCGGGTGCTAGAGGCTGAGGTCCAGCCCCAGCAGGTCCAGGGGTTCCCCAAGGTGTGGACAGAGTCGGCGAAGAAGGAAGGACACGGAGTTGATCGTCTTGTTACATCTGTATTTATACCAGTTGATTTTAATCCTGTCAATTTCTATTCCAAAGGTTAGGGCGTTTCTTATCTCCATTCCAGGGAGTAAAGATTATGTAGCTTAAGGGTGATTGTTCATAGTTAAAGTGATTAACTACCCGCCTGGCATTTAGTTAAGGGGTTTTATTCCCTCCCTAACTTCAGGGAAAAATCCCTACCTGTGGAAACAACCTTCTCGGAGAGGTGACCTTGGTTAAAACACATAGCGCCAAGAAGGGGAGCAAACATATTAACGAACAGTAGCCATATATGCCAGGTCCCTTGAAACATATGCTGTGCAGATGTTTCTTCCCTGCAGCGACTGTGTCAAGCAGCAAGGATGGACTGGCTTCCGGCAGGAGAGAAGTGCTGGGGATAGAAATTTCTGTTCATTAGCAAGTTGGTAATCAAACCCAAAGAAATAAAACATGTGAGGCAAAAAGTATAGAAAGCAGAGAATGTAGTAAATCAACATTTAAGAAGCATGTAAAAGATGAGGCCACAGACAGATGGAAAAGGGATGTTAGGGAGAGGAGGAAAACCAGAGTCATAGGACAATGGCTGCCTATCTTATTCCTTGAACACTACTTTCTGACCAGGTGTTACCTTCACCTGGAAGCGTAGTGCCAGCTATCCTAAAAGTTTGGGCTCTTTCTTAATTAGGAAACTTTTAGAGATTCATATGGATATGCACAATACATGCTAGAGCTCAAATAAATACTGATTTGTTTTCTCAAAAAAAAATTGGGGCTCAAGCAAATTGTTAACAAACACCCTTATCTTTGGTTATTGGTGTCTTGAATCTGGTCTGTTGCGTTGCCTTGAGACTTGGGTTCCTGAAGATGTCCTGTTTTACCAAGATATTTGGCCAATATATTACTTAAATAAATTATATAATCTCTCTGTGATTCAGTTGCTCATTTGATCTATCAGATAGATCAGTAATTTTTAAATTCCTTTTTTAAAGTCATAGAATTTTTTTCTCAAATGAAATATTTTGTGGAGCCTCAATGCAGTAAACAGAAAAAGGCTATAGCTGTTTTGATTGAAGTCGGGTCAGTTGTGAACAGGAGCTCTGTCCTTATATATCAAGTTACCCACCTCAAACATGTTTTTAGAATTAATGTTCAGCCTTTGCTTGTAGACCCAGATCCTGATAACTCACTTCAATGGAGAAAATGTGCTTTGGCCAACACCAAATATTTCTGAACTTTGATGATGGTGGATATTCGTTTGTGGCAGACACTGTTGGTTGCCTTTTCCTTGTCAATTCTATTTCTCATTTCTCCCTGTCCCTCAACTTTTTATTGTTGGAAGAGCTCTGTTTTTGTTTTATGGTTTCCTTTTACTGCTTAAGAAAAATGATCTTCTTCCCAGCCCCAAAGGATAAATGATAATTGGTCTAATTGTGGTGATCTTCCTCCTTTTCTTAGTGATCTGGTTAGGAATGGGAAGGGCATATAACTCAATCTTGGCCTATAGAACTGAAGGTAATTTTACTGAGGGGCTTCTTGGAAAGGTTTCCCTCATTAATGCAAAGAGCTGGATGGAGGAAATAATCCTGTTGTTAGCTGGATGTTGTCATCTACTCGTGATATCTGAAATGATACCAGTCATTCTTCGACTAAAGGGGATGGTCCAGCTCATGCATGCTGAGTATGTAGAGCAGAGAGAAGGCAAGAACCTGAGTGTTTGAAGATGTTATTCTAAAGCTGAAGTAATTGACCTGAAGCTGACCCAAAGCTACACTGTCCTTGATCTTGTAGTTGTGTGACATAATACAATTCTTTATTGTTTAGACTTTGTTAGTTGGATCATCCATACTTGCAGCTAAAATGGTCATAATGGATTCCACTGCTCTCTGGTATAAAGGTGATGATACTCAAAACCCATTCATCCTTTGATACATTCAGTAAGCATTTATGAGCATTATGTGCCAAGCATTGCCTAGGTGCGGAGGATACAGTAGAGAAGGGCACAGGGATGGAGCTGACATCATGGGATGGTGTAAAAACAGAGAGTAGCTTAGTGTAGCCATAGCATAGCGACTAAAGGGGAAGAACACTGTGGATGCAATCAGAGCAGGGGGCATTCTAAGAGGAGGAGTTATGTGCAAAAGCAGAAGCATAAGATAAAATTGGTTGGGGGAAGAACACTGGATGCAATCAGGGCAGGGGGCGTTATGTGCAAAAGCAGAAGCATAAGATAAAATTGGTTTAGGGAACTAAAATTTAAAAAGGAAACCAACAGTAAGTATAATTAGAAAGGACAAATAATCTGTTAATATTATACAATTAATTCTTTAAAAATAATATGACATACTGCTATCTAATCCTGTGGCTAGAAAGATGTATGGATTGCACCCATAGTTAGGGGTGGACGGAAGAGATTAATGCTTAGAAATAAGGCTGATTCCGGGGCGAGTATATGGTTAATCATGTATGCTGCATAAGGTATTTAGATTTTGTGCTGTAACGCAGTTTGCTCGAACCCATGTCAGAGGAAGCTTGGATGCTGACTCGAGAAGGACTTTAGTTTAAATTCAACAAATAATTATTCAGAACCTATTATGTAAGCGCTGGGTAATAAAAAATGAGGCCAGACTCGCTCTGACCTCCGAGATGATCATCTTAGTAGTGAACATGAGACATGCAAACCAATAACTTCAGTACAAGGTGGAATGTGAAGCCAGAGGACTTTGAAGCCAGGAGATGTGGGAAATGAGGATGTTTCAGGGAAGGTGGGTGCAGAACGAAAGGCACAAACAGAGTTTTTGTGAATGTGCATGCGAGTGAGTTTATTGTCTGTGAGACTGTAAGCAAGCGTGGGGTGCGGTCAAAAAGGCATAAACAGAGTTTTTGTGAATGTGTATGCGAGTGAGTTTGTCTGTGAGACTGTAAGCAAGCGTGGGGTGCGGTCAGAAAGGGATGATGACCGAACTTGTGAACACATGAAAGTCACTCTAGGAAATTGAACAACTGAAGACCTAGATGTAAAACAGATACATTAGAGTCAAGGTACGATGTCACCACATAACATTTGGTTTTATGAAAGAATTCACCATAGACAAAAGTAAGCAGTGCTCTCTTCAAAGACCAGAGAGAATGTTAGTTATTTAAGACCTTTTCTTCATACGACTCGATAGCTCTCACACAAAAAAGGCCTTCTGTCAGCTCCACACACATGACACTAGCATTTTCACTTCACAGGTGCATGTGGCTATACTGTGACATCTCATTTCCTGAGCCTGTAACTGTCTGAAACCAAAGACAAGGAAGGGCCTGCACCAAGGAGGATAAAAATGTAGTTAATGAAAAGAGATTAATAGCTTGAGCAGGTAGTTGAGTGGCTGCCTTAGGGGAAGCTGATCACTTTACTTCATAGGATAAAGATATTGTGATAATGTTGGTCAAAATCTGCCCCTGGGGAAACCAACCGCTTTTATCTTTACTTATGTTGGTTGGCAAACCATTAGACTGTTTTTTGTGTTTGTTTATTAATTCTCCACTAAATCTGGATAATACTATGAGCATAAAACAGCAAGGTTAAAATTAGAAAAATTTTGAATTTACTTTGAAATCTCATGGCACTATATCCTAAAGAAGAAAAAGCACACTTGAGTTTTGCCAAAACTTAGCTATTTTGCCAGAAAAAGTTGGGAGATTCATAATGTAAAACAGAGACATTATAATTTTGATAGTCTGGGATTCAGAGCACATGGGAGTAAGTTACTAGAAAAAACCTCTTAATACTCATTTAATAACTAGTTCAAAGTGTCTAATTTTTACATGCAGAATTAAAAAGTGAGTTGGGAAGTGGTGTGGTTTGGGGAATTCAGGTTTTGTTTCTCACCTGGATCTTGTTCCCCAGGAGCTGTATAGATCAGAGGAACACTGCATCCATCGTGTGTGCGTCTGTATGTTTAAAGCTTCAGCTAAATTGGATTTTTTGGTACAAATCTCGCAGAGGGATTTGTGGAATCCTTTCCAGATATGATATTCCATTATTGTAAAAGCTTTACTGCTCTTATCTTTGTGGGCAGAGGGTCAGAATGGACTGCATGTGAGGATTAAAATCAGCCAGCCCAGGAGCAGAATGAGCTGGGATGGATTACACAAAACATTTTAACAAACGCTGGAGGTCCTGGCTTGCCTTTATCTTTTACCTCTGAGATTTCAGCAAATGTTCCAAGAACATCATTTGGAGGAAAGCAGATATCAGATACAACATTCCAGTAGCCACGAAGGCTGAACTTATATAAAACATTGATCTTATTTTCAGGAACCACTTAACTTAAAAAAAATAATAGTAGAAATACTTTTTAGCTCTTCCTGCATTGGAGAAACAGGGCACCCCAAGGCTCTGACCTATACTCTACGCTTCCCCCCTCTGTTTCAAAGGAGCTCATTTCCCTTCCCCAGCTTCCTATGCAACCTACAGGTGAGGATGTGGGCAGCCTCCAGCCACACCTCTGAGATGGCCTCATGTCTTGGGGCCATCCCACTGCCTGTGGTGCTCTGATAGAAAGTTCTAGAGCTGCCGCTCATCCCATGTGACTAAAACCTGGACCAGTCCCCTTGTTACTAAATTGCTATTGCTAAAGCTTTTGTGGGAAAGTATTAACTGAGGCTATTGATAGCATGGTCTGGGATTAATAGAATACTTTTTTCTCTGAAATGTTGCAACCTAAGAACTGTATTGGCCTGCCAGTGGCTCTGGAGAATTAGTAAGAACACCTCTTGCCACCTCCATTTAAAAAGACAGATGTTATCTGTGCAATTAAATTATTAGTAAGTTATAAGTAATTAAGGTTTTAATAAAAGGCAGTTTAAAACAAACCAACCAACCTCAAATTACAGTGAGCAGCATCTGACTTTTGAAGTCGGTAGCATAATTCCCATAGGTGGGAGAAATAAACCTCTACATGGGAGCTGGTGGGGGAGAGGGAAAGAAAAGAGAGGAACACAGACCTCTGTCCTCTGGGCACATAAATCAGGGAACCTAGAGAAGGTGGTCCATTACTGAGCCAAGCCACTTGTGTTTTGCAAGTGAAAGAGGGGGGTTGGGTCTCCAGGGGGTTCCCGGAGGAGGAGAGTTGGGGAGCAGAGAAGCATGAAGCCTTTAGGGAATATCTAATGTTTAGTTGACCTGCAGTACATAGCACTCAGCCTTCATGCCTTATGTTTTGGGTAGAAAACAAAGAAAAGGGGGTTAGGTTTTTTTTCTCTGACACAAGACAGGAAGGGCAGAGTAAGTTATTAGAAAAAAACAACTTCTTCTACCACTTCTCCTCCCCGATCCTGCCTCACTTTGGAGAATCCCTGGCAAGGATGTACAAGGGAGCTCCCTTTCACTGCGGCTGGGCGTGGTGGTGGTGAATGGGTGGGTGAGAAAGCGTCTTCCTAAGCTCCAAGTGCCTCTGAGTTACACTGGGCTGTAGATGCCTGCTTGTTAGGTATTTTCAGAGGGAATTCTAGAAATGGGAATGGAGACTGTCCTTAGAGAATAATCTTTGGAGCCACCCTGACCTGGGCTTGAATCTTGGATCTGAAAATATAAAACTCCATATGACTATGGGCACATTTTAAGAGTTTTTTTAAAACAAGTTTGACTTCTCCCCTATGAATCAGGGACAATGATCCTTTTCCAACAGTGTTGTACTGAATTCTGTAATATTTGTCAAGCAGGTGGTGCTGAGTCTGATACGTGACAGGTATGCAGTATATGGGACCTTATATTAATGCCAGCAGGTTGGGTTTCTATACTTAAACTTCAGGAAGTGCTAGAGCCGAGGCAGGAAGAATCATGGGAGGTGGCTCACCTGTTTCTCTTCTCCTTTCTCTCCTCCTTTTTAATCTTTATTATCATCTGTATTCCCTGCCCTGGCACTGACATGGAGTAAGAAATGAAGTCCGGAGGTAGTTCCAGGTGGGGAAGGAAGAAAGGAAAGGGGTGCTTAGCAGCAGAAAGGAATTTCCTTGGTCTTCTGGTCAAGGCAGCACTTCCTGTGCTCATTTGACTGACAGAGATGGATGCTCCCTCTACCTGACCCTACTCCAATCCACCTGTCCCATCTGGCACCTCCGTGTACCTCTGTCTCAGGCACTGTGCCTTTCTAACAGATGCCTGTTGGACGGAGGGGTGAGGAAGGACAAGCCATTCTAAGTTATTGGTTCCCTGCTGCTGCTACTGATTTAACACACACAGTGTGTCCTTGGCGCCCACTTCTGCTCTTGGTGTTCATTTCCTGCCACCTCTGGGTCCCTGGTTCTATCTTCATAGAGGTTTCCCATGGTTTTTAGCCTTCTGAGTTCTGTTAACTTCTTCCTGGCTCAGTTCAAGGACAAGAAAGCCAACTCTCTGTGTTTGTCATCCTTTCCCCTAACTCCCTTTGGAAGTGTTCTTTTTTGTGTCTCTGATTCTGTTCAGATGGTATCCAGCCAGTGAAAACATTTAATTTTGTAATCAGTCTTTTAAATTTGAACAAGTCTCAGTATTGTGGAACCTTGGCTACATTGATTAGGTTGGAATGGAGTGTGACTGATTTCAGATAAGGAGGAACTCCATTAGGTTCTCATTCCATGTATTAGAGAGATTTTTTTAACTTGTGAAAGGAATCATTTTTGAAAAATACTTTCAAATTGTCCTGCAGTATAATTTGAGAAAATGGCAAAGTGTCAACCTTATCACTGGCTCTATAGGATGGGCATTGTCCCAACCATAGAGGTGGAGACATGGTTTTTTTATTTTTTTATTTTAAGATCACAATAAAGGTGTAAAACAGATTATGAATGATAAAGTAGTTTTTAAAGCATGATGCCAAATACAGATACTTTAAAAATTACTCATAGTAAGAGAATAATTACTATTACTTGATAAATGTGTTCCTACCATTTACTGGATACTCTGGTTTTTAGAACATTTTTACCTGCACTTAATGGAATGTTGAGGAAAACCCCCACAGAGTGTTAAAAGTACTTGCTTCTAGTTTGAGCTTCCACGGTAAGCTTCCTTTTTATAGCTCAGGGGTCTGTCCCACCAATGAAGGGTCTTTCACACTACTCCACATCCTCTAGGCCCCATCCCTGGCGTGTCAGCCCTTGTGTCTAGATTTGGGAAAACCTCTTTTTAATAAATGACATGCATGCCAACATTTTGTTTACTCTTATGACAATGATCTAATTTATTTGACTTGATCTGTCATTAAGACTCCAGCTTGGGCTTAACACTTCATGTTCACTTTGAAAACTCATTTTACCACATCAATGGGTTTCACATTCAAGGTTTGTGTGGTCCCCCATGTAGTGTATTTGCCCTTATCTGTGATCACTGTTTAAAGAAAGTTCCCCAAAGGCTCAAGTCAGTCATCTGTCAAGAAGGTTAACCTTGGTAGGGGAGGCCTGGGGACTGTCAAGGGCGGGGAAAAAAAGGAGACATATGTAATACCGGGGACTGTAAAGGGCGGGGGGAAAAAAGGAGACATATATAATACTCTTTGTAATACTTTAAGCAATAATAAAAAAAAGATTAACAAAAAAAAAAAAGAAGGTTAACCTTGGTTCACTCCTTGAATTTAACAACAACAAAAAAAAAGAAGGTTAACCTTGGTTCACTCCTTGAATTTGTTTGCAGGACAACTGGCCTTTAAGAGATGACTATACTAGTACCAGTTGCTTTATTTAGTTCAGGGAATCTTCAAGAAGCTCGTTCTATGAATTTTGTTGCTATGATTTAGTAGGATTGTGAACCTCTAGAAGTTATAACAATGCTCTTTTTAAAAAATCCTCACCTGAGGATATGTTTTACTGATTTTAGAGAGAAGGGAAGTAAGAGAGAGAGGGAGAGGGAGAGAAAGAGAGAGGGAGTGAGAGGGAGAGGGAGAGAGAGAGAGAAAGAGAAAGAGAGGGGGAGGGAGAGGGAGAGGAAGAGAGAGATATGAGAGAAACATCAATTGTTTACCTCTCGTACACACCCCAATGGGGATTGAACCCACAACCCAGGTTTGTGCCCTGACTGGGAATCAAACTGGTAGTCTTGGGGTGCACGGGACGATGCTCCAACCCACTGAGGTACACCGGCCAGGTCATAACAATGATAGAGGCCCCATCTATCTACCATGGTTTAAGCCACTCCAGGCCTGAGTGCAGCAAGATTCACAGTAGCCTAGAGACACTGCCTGGCCTAACAATTATATGATCCTCTAAAGAATGTCATACTTAATTGGAAAATAAAACACATCACAGCATCATCATACTTTCTTATAGTTTTCTTTTATGTTCAATATTGTGACTTTGTAGAACAGTGTCTCTCCTTGATCTATCTGTAAAAAAATGTTTACAGATAAATCCCATGTGTTCGTGTTGGAATTTAAGAGGTCAAATGCTACAAGTTTCAAGTTGATGAAATATGAACTCTTCAAATCCATGTCTTAAAGTAAAATGTCTTAAAGAGATAAATTCATAAGAAAGATGCACATTAAACTGCAACTTGTAATTTATTTTTTATGGGAAGACAGCCATGGGTTATTTCGACTTTAGATCATTTTATTTTGAATTTCTAAATATTCTCTGTGGTTTTCCAGGCACTTTGTTTTTGACTCCATATATTCTTCAGTATTTTTCAACTATGAGTTGGTGGCCTACTTACTTTTGTGATGTCATACCTTTGTGAACGTAATAGTGTCTTTCATTCTTCTTACACGAAGGGGGTCTTACATTCACTGAGTATTATATGCTAGGTATTGTGCTAGGGACATTGCCTACATTATCTTCTTAGTCCTTAGGAAATGCATTCTTCTTCTTATACAAATGAGGGGAAAAAGAAAAGAAAAAGAGGTTTAGCAACTTGTCCCTGCATAACTGTAAACAAATTAGTATATCACAGCACTTGGATTTGAATTTAGATGTTGGATTCTGACATTTATTAACTTTCCACTAATCCAGGTGTGGGAAGAATGTTTTAAATAAGTCATCAAGTTATAGCAGTGTTCATAAATCTGGTGTGTGTCTTTCTTTATAGCCTGCCAACTTGCAATAAAGATTTGAGGCATCTCAGATTCCCGGTGTGTCTTGAGACCACAGTTGCAGAACCTGAACATGGACATGGTCTGACATGTACCTGCACCGCTGCTTAGACAGCATGGACATGCTTCCCCTCACATGACTTTGGAAACAGAGATCCATCTTTAGGAGTTTTCCTCTGCTGACATCTAGTCCAGGGGTGTCATTGCTAAAGAATGCAAATTGGAATTTAGAAAACTCTAGGTCACCATGAAATTCTGTCCTGCTGGTATGACTTTTAATCATCATGGTGTTACCAGATAGGGACTGGCCCCAGAGCAGGTCTGCCTTGGGATGGCTGGTAGTGTGTAAGTTCTTGACTTTGTGTAGGAAATATTTCACAACAAGAGTCCAGGTGATTTTGAGAGTATGTTTATTAAAACTGGGGACAGTGAAAGAAAGGAAGGGCTTAAGGTAGAAGAAGCAACAGGAGAGAGAATATCAGAGAAAAAGGGGGCCTTGGAGACAGGTTCAGGGTTGAGCCTGGGATGAGCTCCAGCTGCCCACTGCTCCCCTTGTTGCAAGTCTCATGGGGTCCTTGGAGTTTAGGAGAAAGGGAGGTATAAGGCATGGGTATGCTATTTCTTTGGCCTGCCAGAATCCTAGGGAAGGTCTATAGGGGAGGGTCTTAACAGAATATTCATTAGCTTTCCAGGTGTGTCCTTCAATATGTTGATTCATCAAAATGTGCATTTTTAGGGGTCAGGGGTTATTTTCTGGTTAGTTTCTTGAGGAAGGACCAGGACCAAGGCTGTGCTGCTCCAGAATGCTTTGGAATGTATAAAACATTTGCTCATAAGAGTACTTGGTTAGGGAAGATAAAACCCTGTGATTCATTAGTTGGCTGCAAATTGCTCCAATTGTTTAGCCTTGTTTAAATTATTTGTCTCAGTTTCCCTTAGTCCACTTATCAAGGAATTCCCCAGGTTTCTTACTGCCCTGCCTCAGTGCGACTTAAAGTACATAAAGTATGTCTGCATGAGATGATGCCAGTGGTCTAGTTATAGACAGTTTTAGAAGTCAGCACTCAGGACCCAGTTTTGGCAGTGGTCCACATCTCTCTTGGAAGCAATAGGAATCGGGAGTGTGGAACAATGGCAGGATTAGGCCTTTTCATGCTCACTCACATTTTACACAGAAGAAGATTTTAATTAGTGAGGATTTAGGAAATGGAGGCTTTTTTAGGAGCTCCAAATTAGTAAGGTGGTATATAAGTAAAATAACCTGGACAATACGTGGCTCTAAAAAATTATTACAAATCTACCTTTGCCCGAATGAAGAGGAACTGATCACATAAAGTGTAGTAACTTCCTCTGAAGGGGAAATTATGTATGCATTTAGATGGGTAGAGAAGTAGATCCATCCATTCATTGATTCATCAATCCATGTGTAACATAGAAAATTTAACAACTGCAATAGTAAAATGGAATAAGTAGTACTAATAACTGGATAAGAACTTAAATGACCTTGATACTTGCAGTGACTCCAGTAAGGAATTATCCTTGTTTTAGTCTCTTTTGTGCTTAAGGTCCTTCATCAGTAGAACAGTGGTATTCGTGTTTTTATAACTCTCAGAGAGTCAGGAATCTGAAGTTCTACTTTTATTCCTAAAACTTTCCCCACCTGTAAACAAAAGGGTAAATCAGAGGATCTCTAAGATCCCTGTAAATAGTACAGGATAAATGGAAAGAGCTAAGATTTAAAAATCTGACCTATGTTTGAATCCTGGCTTTATTCCTTTCTAGTTATACAACTCCTCTGTGCCTTGGATTTTGTCTGTAAAATGGGAGTGTAATATTATTTCATATGGTTGTTGGAAATATTAAGTTAGACTAACAAACATAGTTAATAACAAGGGATTTTTTGGTGCCTTTTTTATGACTCTAAGGACTAGTTGAAATACTAAAAGTTAGTATTATTATTGCTCTTGACTTTAATATTTCAGGTGAAACTGGTCAAAACATTTAATATTACATGGGCCTATGGACAAATGCATTGCAATAAGCCATGGTTCAGAGAGAGAGATATCTCACTGGGCTGCTGTGGAAATTAAATAAGTAAAACATTTTAAAGTGATGTGTTGATTCCTCCATTCAAAAAATATTTAGTGCTGGTACCATGCTGGGTACACACTGGTGTGTAAAACTGGATGAGGCTCCTGTCTCCAGGAAGCTTAGACTCTAGAGTGGGGACATTCATTTTCAAAGTAGCACCCTTCTCTAGTCCCTTGTCTTGGAACTTAATTAATTTGGAGAATTAATCCACATTGGATCCTAAGAGATTCTGGGTATGGTGGGCTTCTGGTTACTCAGTGGTGACTCAGGGGGAGTGAAGTTCTTTTCATTTAAGGAATCAGGGGATTCACTCAAGATCCTGCTCACCCCAGTTTATCTTGAAGATATCTGTGAGCTGATAAAGGAAAGCAGACAAGAACTGAGGTCACCTTAGAGATTTGAGGACACCCTCTACCTCCTCATGGCCTGCCATTATCTCTCAGCTCATGGAGTCTTGTTTCTCGCTGTGGGTTTTTTGCCTCATAACATTAACTTCCCATGACTCACTGTGACGGGCAAGACTTCATGGCTTTGTCCCAGCTTTTGCTCACATTAGCAGCCTCACTATCTTAATAATGCCTACTTAAAATTTCTGAGAGGCAACTTGGATCAACTCACCTTTTAGCTTCAAGTTACACCAAAGCCTTTGACCAACATGTGGAATGCTGCTCTCCAGTCACTGGCACATTTTTTATTCTCTCAGTTGTGACCAGGGCTGCCGGACTCTCAGAGAAGCAGTGAGTAGGAAGACCCTGGGGTGTCTACTGTGGTTTATCAGTCCACAGAATAAAGCCTAGATACAATATTTCTCCAGACCATCTGCTTTGTATGCACTGTTAATGTACATGTCTGTTCAGGTACCTGAGCTTGGGAACACGAGGCTGTGAATAAGTTACATATGGAAAGGTTGCTGAAATGTAATGGTCACTTCACTGAAAAGTAGTCCATGAATATTTGGTCAGTAGATTCTATCTCTTGTTGGTTAGTGACCACCCATCTGACCAGCTTTAGGTATAATGACAAAACTGAATGTGCAAAGTGGAGGATAATACACTGGGATGGTAACGTCTCTGAGAAACAGGTTTGTTCTTAGGGTCTTACTGTCCAACCTCTTTATATCTGAGGATGGTCTCACTATTTCAGTTCACATTTGAGAATTAATTTGTTGAGATGTAATATTGGAAATTACTTCTTTTTACAAAAGCAAATAGGAAATGAACAAATAAAATATAGAAAATAAAAATAGCTCTAAACCTGCCACTGAGCAATAACCACTATTTAAATCTTTGTGTACATCATTCCAAAAAGGGGGAAAGAATGTGTGCAAAACATGTACTGTGACATTCATAAAGTTGGATTATACATTTCATACGTTTGTGACCTGTTCCCCTCACAATATTTCTGGAATTTTTTTTTCCATTTCTCTAAATGGTCTTCTATTATATCTTTAACTAGAGGCCTGGTGTACAAATTCGTGCACAGGTGGGGTCCAGCCGGCCTGCCCTGATCAGGGCCAATCTGGGCCAGCATATCCTATATAATAAAAGTGTAAGGGCCAATCAGGGCCAGCATATCCTATATAATAAAAGCGTAGTATGCAAATTGTCCCCTTGACTGGGAGTTGTCTGGGAGTTTGACCAGAGGGTGGGGCCGGCCAGGGGAGGGGCGGGAGGTCCTGGCCGGTGGTAGCGGCAGGCAGCTGGGGGGAGGGAGGGAGTATCCGACTGGCAGCTGGCAGCTGCTAGGACCCTACCAGTGCATGAATGTTGTGCACTGGGCCTCTAGTTTCATATAAATAGAATAATATGTAGTCATTTATGACTGGCTTCTTTCACTTAGCATAATATTGTCAAGATTCATCCATGTTCATATTAAAATTTCATCAGTTGCCCAGGATTGATACTAATATGTTTTCTTCATTCTAATCCAGATTCATGCAGTGCATTTACATATATAGGATTGCTATGATTTCTTGATGAATTGATCTGTTTACCATTATGAAATGTTCCTCAAATATATATTTAAAAGTTATTATATTATTATTGAGTTTGAAAACTTTATATATTCTTGCCGGAAGCCGGTCCATCCTTGCTGCTTGACACAGTCGCTGCAGGAAAGAAACATCTGCACAGCATATGTTTCAAGGGACCTGGCATATATAGCATATTGTTCTTAATATGTTTGCTCTCCTTAAGCGCCATGTGTTTTAACCAAGGTCACCTCTCCGAGAAAGGTTGTTTCCCCAGGTAGGGATTTTTCCCTGAGGTTAGGGAGGGGATACAACCCCTTAATTAAGTGCCAGGCGGGTAGTTAAGCTACATAATCTTTACTCCCTGGAATGGAGATAAGAAACGCCCTAACCTTTGTAATAGAAATTGACAGGATTAAAATCGGCTGGTATAAATATAGATGTAACAAGACAATAAACATCAGATCCTGATCAGTTCCTAACCAGAACTCCGACCAGAACTTTTCTAGGAATTACTGCTTCTACCTCTGTGATTTACCAAATAAATGTTCTCTAAAATTTTTTTGTTTAACAGCTTTATAGTTTTATCTTTATCTTTAAATTAATCCATTTCAAATTATTTTTGAATTAGGGGTTGAGGCTTAATTTTTTTTTCATATGGATATTTACTTGTTTTCAGCACCATTTGATTTTAAAAAATACTTTTCTTTGCCTATTGGGTAGCTTTGGCACTTTTGTTGAAAATCAAATGACCACAAAATTTGGGTCTATTTCTGTGTTCTCAATTTTTTCTGTAGATCTCTTGCTTTATTCTTATGCCAGTGTTATAGTCCTGATTATAATACTTCGTAGTATGTTTTTATTTCAAGGAACTTAAGTTGCCCAACTTTATCCTTCCCTTTCAATATAGCTTTGGATATTCTAGGTCCTTTGCTTTTTCATATATATTTTGGCAAGAGCTCACCAGCTTCTACAAAGCATCGGCTGGGATTGTAATTAGAATTGTGTTGAATTGCTATATCAATTTGGTTATAGTTGACATCTTAATATTATTTCCAATACTTGAACATTATATATTGCTCCATTTTAGTTAGGTATTTTTTAAATCCCAGCAGTAGTTCAATTACATTGCAGATGTGTCCTATATCTTTTGTTAAAGACATTACTAATTATTTAATTTTTGATGCTATTGTAAATCATATTTAAAAATATTTTTGTTCCAATGGTTCGCTGCTAGTTTATTCACCTTATTTTTGTATGTTGACTTCCTACCCAGAGACCTCACTAAGTTTATTTAGGATCATTAGGATTTTCTATGTAAGCAGTCATATAATTAGTGAATAGATTGTTTTCTTTTTTCCCCAATTTTTCTGACTTGTGTTTATTATTTATGCCTCTTTGCACTGGTTAGGACCTCCATACAGTGTTGAGTAGATGTGGTGAGAGTAGAAGTCCTTGTCTTGTTCTTGATCTTGGGGAGGAGCATTCAATATTTCAGTTATATATAATGTTAGGGTATTAGATGCCCATTATTAGGTTAGAAAAGTTCCCTTTTCCCCCCTCATTTGCAGATACATAGCTATTGAATTCCATTAAATGCTTTTCTGCATTGATTTATACAATCATGTGTTTTTTTTCTCCTTTATTTTCTTTAACATGATGAGCATCAGCAATTGATTTTTGAATGTAAACCAAACATACATTTCTAGGGTGAACTCCACTTGGTCATGCAGTATTTTCATTGTTTTGTTTTGCTGGATTTCAGTTGCTAGTTGTTTTTAAAGAATTTTGTAACTATGTTCCGAGAGATATTGGTCTTGATAAAGCTAAAGAAGACAAATTTGAGGCCCTTTTATAAGTTTGTAATGCCTACATCTAATAATTTGAAAAGCGGTGAGAAAGGTGTTGAAAATTTTGAAAATTTGTATGGATCTACACATAAAGAAAAAAAGGCTTACAAATCCTCTGTTGCAAATTGTCACATAGAAACTCACAAAGAATCAAACTAGAATTTGAGAGGTTTTTATTTTCTTTTATGTAGCTAAATTATTTTGTGTTTTCTTGAATATTCTTAAATTATTTTGAAAAAAGGACTAATTATTTTTTTAAAAGTTAAAGTATTAATAGTTATGATTGCTTATTTAAAAATATTGCCTATAACTATTTTTTATCATTGGACTTATAACTTATGTTCTTATCTTTTCTGACAAGTCTTCTTGATTTTGCCTTTCCTAAATTCAAACCCTACATTCATAATAATAAAATCGTTAGGATGGCCTTTATGTCTAAATAATCTTTGAGTTTCCTGGAATGGCCATCAGGAAACACAAAGATTTTCTCCTACTTTATCCTTACAAAAGAGAGTGTATAGAAATAATTATGCTTGCTTGGCATTTTCAACATTTTAATTAATTCAAACTATTGTGAGAGCTCTTCTGTTGATCAAACATTGCATAAAGGAACAATACATGAAACCAACAAATCAAGAGAGAGTTTCAGCCTTCCTAGGGTATTTACGCATGAATAAAATGTGTTAATATGAATAGATCTCAATGATAGCACATCTTTCATATGAAAGTAAACATTATCACTTTCATGTACAATATCTCCAGAAAGGCTTTGTTTCTAGGTTTTAATATTCTTGTAAATCAGGGACAATCATAATACAGTTTATGGGATAAATTAAAGGCCTAGGGGTTTGACAATTTTCTCACTTTTCATAATATAATCTTTCTCCCAGCATAATCAGTGACTAAATCTTTATAAAATTGATTGTGTTATAGCTCAGTAGAAGGTTCTACTCTCCTCCATTCTGGTATTTTTAGTTGTTATGATAAATTAACTAGAGCACTTGGTATTTAATTTTATCATCCACAGGGGTTTCTGCCCCTTCTTTATATTCACCTAAAGACCTTTGATGTAAGATTCAGACCTGGAATGTGTCTTCTGGAAGGAATACCAAGATAATCTGAGTAAGGACTGCAACAGGTTCTCTCTCTTTCTCTGTGCCCCTCATGCTCCCCTTTCTCTCTCTCTCTTCCCCTTTCTTCCTCTATCTTTCCCCCTCTCTCTCCCTCTCTGCCTCTCCACCGCTCTAGGCCTCTCACCTCTCCCTCACCTTCTCTCCTCTTCCCTCACCTTCTCCCCCTTCTCTCTGACCCTCTCAGGATGTTCACTTTTGGAAATCTGTGACCATGTTGTGAGGAAAACAGGCCACATATATCCAATACCCAGCATTAAACATCAGACAAGTGACTGAGCAAGCTTTAAAATTATTCCAGTCTCCTTCAAGTTGTCCCAGCTGATGCCCAGTAAAGCCATGAGCTGTCTTTACCAAGTCATGCTCAGATTACAGATCCAAGAGCAAATTAAGTGTTGTTTTGAACCATGAAATTTTGGAATAATTTATTATTCTGTCATAATAACTGGAATTGAGTTGAGTTGTGGAATGTAGTAAGTGGAACAGATATAGGGAACACATGTATAGGTAGCACTGACATCACGATCCCCACCAGGTGCCTGAGTCAGGACATCCAGAGCTGTTTGGTTTCAGAAGCAGAACGACAACATAAAGCAGGTTGCTTCCTTCCCAGATCATTGGCACATGACTCCCAGATTCCAAGAGCCACTGATTGCCAAGAGCTTCTGTGCATGTTTTGTTTTTTATCCTCTTTTTTTCACTGTTATACCTTTATGAAAACATGTTAGTAGGCAGCACTGTTCTTTAGTTACAGTATTCTCAAACTCTTTATCCTTGACAATGACCAGATATGTGACTAGTTCTTTAAATACTGCAAAGTTGAACAACTCATACCTAATTGTTACCTAAGGAGGATCCAAATAAATTAAGGGAATATTTGGGATATGCTTCAAATTTTAATTATAATCTTTGACCCTGGAAGAGGTCTACAAAAATGGCTTTGATATATTAGAGAATTATAGCTCAGGGTAAGTACCACAAGAAATCTGTGGAGGGCCATTTCTACATACTGAAATAAACATGGATTTTTCATAAACTAAACATAGCTTAAACATGGATTTTTCAAAAACTAAACATAGCTTAGCCAATTTGATAAATACAAACAGGTATAAATATTGTTTAATTTGAATTTAGTTGATTACCCCCTTCCCCCAACGACCCTCTCCTCTGCTCAAAGCCAGAGAGTGGTCTGAGAACGAGAAATGGCTCCAGCCTTTGCCCTTCCTTCCTTCCTTCCTTCCTTCCTTCCTTCCTTCCTTCCTTCCTTCCTTCCTTATCTCTCTTCCTTCTTTCCCTTCTTCCATCTCTCCTTTTTTCTTTCTCTCCTTCCTTTTAGGTACCAAAATAGCTGCCTTAGTTCTAGGCTTCATAATCTACCACTAGGCGAGAGAAAGAACGCTTCTTCCCAGGAGTGTTCAGTCAAGTCTGTTCACATCTCTTAGTTGTAAGTAATGTGGTCATCTTTAAACCAACCATCAGGGGAAAAGTGGATAGGGAATGCTGATTGACTAAAGCTAAAGGGACTCCTCTCCTAGAATTGGTGACATAGTGCAGTTAAGACAATCTATACCCCAGGACTGAGATTGGGGATGGATTCTGCCAAAGGAACTTAGGCTACAATTGAGAAAGGAGGATAGGGGGATACATTTTAGAGAAGGAACGAATAGACACACACTATACATCTACTGAGTATTTACTCTGTATCTGGCACTGTGATGGGAAATGCGGCTACTTTTTTGGCAGCCCTGCTGGCTTTTTTCCTGTTTTACACGTAGAATCCTGGACAAAAGAGAATGCAGAGAGAGTAAGAAGAGGATCCACCCCCCCCTCCCGCCCCAAGTATGTTAAGGAGGACATGTTGCTAGCATTATCCTGAATATTGTTGTGAGAGTGTGAAGCTGCTTGTAATTTAGACTAGAGTCTTCCATTTGATTTTTGTTACCATGGACAGCTAAGTTATGTTAGTTGTACTTTGGGAAGCCACCTTTTTCTCCATTTAGACAGTGCTTTCTGTTCCCTTCCATATGGAATATAGTTTAAAGCAGAATGGATTTTGAGCATTCCTGAACAAAGGGAGTGGGATTTTTGAATCCGACATATGGAAAAATTATTTTAAATCTGGTAGGTGGTTCCAGCTTTTTAATCCCTGGTTTTATTTGAGCCTGATCCACCTTATCACACATAAGGCAAAGTGATTTGAGGAGTTATTAATAGACTAGAGGCCCAGCCCGCGAAATCTCACATGGTAGCCTGCCGTTGCTCGCAGCCCTGCCCACCCACCCACCGCTGCTCACCAT
>NW_005366214.1:1742268-1763128 GCF_000412655.1 Myotis brandtii
TCACTGCCCTGCCCACCTGCCCGCTGCCCTGCTGCACTCGCAGCACCACCCACCTGCCCGAGCGGCTGCTCCCTGCGCTTGCTGCCCCACCCGCCTGCTGCCCACTTTGCTGAGATCGGAGCCTGTGGACTGCGGGGGAGGGACCGAGAGGTGCTCAATGCACCTCATGGTGACCGGTTGTTTGGTCGTCCTGGTCGTCCTGGACACTGGCTTTTTATATATATAGATTATAAATCTCTATTGTGTTAATCCATATAATCTTACTCTCTGGAAATTTCATTCCAAGTACTCCTTTCCAAGGTTCCATAGGTACTAGAATGAAGATTTCTTAATTTTTTAAATTACATTTTGGTCAATCTTTCCATATTTTGAATGTAAATCATAAAAGTAAATGTGTCCTATAGTGTCTGTTTTATAAGAAGATAAGAGTAATTTTCTTTATATTTATTTTATGATTATTATTTTGTAAGATATTTCTGAATATCTGGTTCAGATTTCACAAAATTTAAGAGACATCAATAGTAAATCACAAAACAAATAGGAATCTTACTACTGACAGTTTAATTTTGTGGATTCTTATTGTGGGCTGAATTGTGAGCCCTCAAAATTTGTATGTTGAGGTTATAACGTCCAGAACCTCAGAATTATGATTGTGGGCCCTAGTACAGTCTGACTGGTGTTTTATAAGAAGAGGAAATTTGGACACAGGATGTGTGCACAGAGGAAAGATGGTGTGAGGGCACGGTGAGAAGGTGGCCGACTGTAAGCCAAGTAGAGAGGCCTCGGAAGAAAACAAACCTGCCCGCCAACACCTTGATCTTGGACTGCCAGCCGCCAGAACTATGAGCAAATGAATTGTGGCACTTGGTTACGGCAGTCCTAGCAAAGTGACATAATCTTCTGTAAGTGTATCTAAAGCCAGGTTATTTCCTTGTGAGTTTAACTGAGGTCAGGGAATATGATGGATTCATCTGTGCTTCATCATCTAGGAGGAGTCTGGCCCAGGGTAGGTGCTGTGGAAGTGTTTGTTGAATTAAATAAACACAAACTATGTTTTGATCATGGCAGCGGCAGAGCAGCTGGCTGCAGCCTGTCTCTTTTCGGCTTCCACCTGAAGTTTCCGAACTGTTGTTTGTCTGCTTCTTCCTAAATGAAAATGGCTGTTTTCATTCTTTCTGATTATAGAGGCAGATGTGAAAACACACACGCATATATAAATGTGTGGCCCTAGTAAAAACAATCTGCTAAGGCATTCAAGTGTGATTACTTAGTTCCTTGACTAAGTGAAACCCAGAAGCCCATCACTGAAAGTAACCACCATTCAAATTTTGGTGTATATATCTCACAAGGTGTTTTTTTTTGTCATATCAATATTGTTATTAATTTATTTCTACCTAACAAATAAATGACTTTTATTTAGCATTTGTTGTTTACATCACTTTGTGTTCTTCTTCCCCTTATCGCTTCACTCCCACCTCACTTTCTTAGGGTTTCTTTAGTTTCCCAAATTTCCCCACCCGAGGCCTGATACACGAGCTGTTCCCTCCCTTGGGACTGCTCTTCCTTCTACGCTTAGCTTCTTTCCCTCCTCTAATTTGCTGATTAAATATGACCTCCACAGAGAGACTTTTCCTGAGCACTTAATGTAAAGTATGTCCCCCTTTACTTCTTTCTTTGATCTCAGTCTCTTGTTTCTTTGTTTTTTCTTTCTTAGAACTTCTTTGACTTGCAAATATGTTGCTTGTTAATTGTTGTTGTTTTTTTTTGTTTGTTTTGTTTTGTTAATCCTCACTCTGATATTTTTTTTCCATTGATTTTTAGAGAGAGTGGAAGGGAGTGGGAGAGACAGAGAGAGAAACACATGGACTGGTTGCCTCCTGCACGTGTCTGACCGAGCCTTCAATTGAGGTATGCACCCAAGACTGGGAATCAAACCCCTGACCCTTCAGTCTGCAGGCTGACACTCTAACCACTGAGCAAAACTGGATAGGGCTTGTTAATTGGTTTTCTTGCTTATTTTCTGTCTCCTCTTCTAGAAGCCATGGTTGGATGCCAGTGCTGAAGACCCTTAGCCTGTAGGTTTAACTTCACTCAGAGGCAGTCTCAGGACCCACAGAAACATGTCCCCACCAGATATGGCCTTGCTGCCCTACAGCCAAGGTGCAGTGCTAGGGGCTTGTAGCCTGTTGAACTGTAATTTTTATCTCATCTCTTCTCCCTGAGCACCTAACCTATATAATAAAAACCTAATATGCAAATTGACCAAACAGTGGAACGACTGGTGGAATGACCAGTTGCTATGATGTGCACTGACCACCCGAGGGCAGACCCTCAATGCAAGAGCTGCCTCCAGCCTGTAGGCCCCAGGCCAGCCAAGGTGGGTGCCAGCGGGGGCCCCCTGATCGTCCCGCCGGTCGCCCCACAGATTGGTCCTGATCGCCGGCCAGGCCTGGGGACTCTACCCATGCACGAATTTCGTGCATTGGGCCTCTAGTTCCATATAATGAGGCCTCTGCCTTCAGTTTGAGTTTGAATTTCAATGCCAACACTAATGGTTCCTTGATCATAGATAGCCATGCCAGCCCCTATCCCTGAGCCGTGGCTTGTTCCCAATCCCATCCCCAGCCATTGGCTGGGTGCTGCCTCTAATCTGACAGAGCCCTTCTCTACTTGTCCTTCTATCCCTCCCTGCCTGTTTCACCACCTGACAAAATATATTGCCACTATCTAGAGCTTTCTGCCATCCTTCACTCCCAGGTACACATGATGCCTACACTGGAACCAAGCTCTCCCTTTGGATATTGGGATTTGGACTGTTCGCTCTCCAGTTCCATTGGAGCCAACCTATGGAAAGAGGAGTTTGTAGCCAACTAGTTCTGAGTTTGAATTCCGGTTCTGACACTTACTAGCTGTGTGACCTTAGGGAAATTATTGACTTCTCTGAGTCTGTTTCACCATCTGGAGTGTGGGCTAAATGATATCTGTCTTTAGGAGTTGTGAGGATTAGTGATTACCTGTGACAAGCAGCTAATGCAGAGCCTAGTACTCGAGCCTCACCCTCCCAGCTGCAGCCCCCTGTTCCTAGCTTCTTTCTCCCATGCCACTGGCCCAGGATGCCGATTCTGGCCCAGGTTCACAGAGCTGCATGGGCTGTTCTTTCTCTCTTGATCTGAGCTGAGCTGACTTCTTTAACTTTCTGAGTTTCTGTTTTCTTTTTGGCCCATATTCTTTAAACAAAAACTATTTTTTTAACTGCCTCTGGTTTACACTTCTGAGCTACTTTGATCTATTCTTTCTAGCATAAGAGCCATTTGTTCACTTTTGAATGTAAGATGCATTCCATCGTGTTTTCAAAGAACCCTATAGACATCTCCAGAGAAGCTGATCTGGTCTCCCAGAGATGCTGCACAGAGTGGATGGCATTCGTTACCTTCACATGCAAAAGATGTTCTTAGAGTCGGGAACAGTTCTTGCCTAATTTTAAGGCTATAACAATGTTTTATACTGCAAACGGAATGTAACAGAATGGCCCTTTATGATAAGAATCTTTTTTTGCAATGACTTTTTAAATGCACCATTTTTTTCAAGGTTACAATTAGAATTACATGACCATATGACTTCTCTGGAAGGCATAAAGCTGCTCTCTGGAGCCCAGCCCCCCTCAGACACCTTGGCATGAATAATTTGAAAAATGGCTGGGATCCCATATGTTTCTTCATTCCGCCTAGACAGAGCTGACATTTGGGGATTTATTCTTAGAGTTTGCTTCTTTGAACATGTTTAGTTCAATTAGTCTACTGAAGCTGAGGTGGCATAAACTGTTTTTTTTAAGAAGTGGTACCATATTCAGAACAGGATGTTTGAGGCACAACAGATGGGCTTGTGATCCAGCTAGATTACCATTTATCAAATTTACAGTAAACCTAAGTGAATCCATAACATCTAACCCAGTTCCTTAGAAAAGTAGATGCTCAAGCAATGCTAGTTAAAAGAAGATGAATAATAAACAGCTAATGGCTGGTATTCTATTGACGTGGGGAAAGGAGAAAATTTAAATGAGTTGGAAATTATTTAATCTGAGAAGGTCAGATGTACTATAGAGTAAACTGTTGCTAATTTTATTTCCTGAGATGAAAGGACAAAACTGCTTTACATAATAAAGGCTACCACTTTTGAGTATCTACTGTTACGGCTGTCTCTTGTTTGTATTTGTCCAGCATTTCTATTCTTTTTGGGGAACTATGACTGTCTCCATTGTCAGTGAGATTATCAAACATGGTTGTGCCCAGCACATGCTGCAGGCTGAATCAGGTCCTGTATTACATCTCCCCTGCAACTGTTCTCAGTGCGGCCATAGACATGTAGACAAATGACACAGGTAGACCCCATTAGGGTCTTCTTCTAGATCAGCGGTTCTCAACCTGTGGGTTGCGACCCCTTTGGCGGTCGAATGACCCTTTCACAGGGGTCGCCTAAGACTATCCTGCATATCAGATATTTACATTACGATTCATAACAGTAGCAACATTACAGTTATGAAGTAGCAACAAAAATAATTTTATGGTTGGGTCACAACATGAGGAACTGTATTTAAAGGGCCAGAAGGTTGAGAACCACTGCGTCTAGATCAGCCGTGGGCAAACTCCGGCCCACGGGCCGGATTCAGCCCGTTTGAAATGAATAAAACTAAAAAAAAAAAAAAGACCGTACCCTTTTATGTAATGATGTTTACTTTGAATTTATATTAGTTCACACAAACACTCCATCCATGCTTTTGTTCCGGCCCTCCGGTCCAGTTTAAGAACCCATTGTGGCCCTCGAGTCAAAAAGTTTGCCCACCCCTGGTCTAGATTGATAGCTAGATATTGAGAAGAGAGGTTTCTCTTTGCACTGGGATGGTTAAACCCAGAGTTGATGAATCTGGAAACTAGCATATAGCTAAATGTTTAATGGCTGACTTTGGCTGGCTTTCAAAAAAATGCATCACATGCATCTATATATATAAAAACCTAAGCAACCTTTATGACCGAACGACCGTAATGACTGGTTGACCAGTTGCTATGATGCACACTGACCACCAGGGGGCAGACGCTCAATGCAGAAGCTGCCCCCTGGTGGTCAGTGTGCTCCCACAGCCAACCTCCTGCGGTTCCTCCCCCTGGCCAGCCAGCCCTAATCGGCCCCGATCACCAGCCAGGCTGAGGGACCCCACCTGTGCACAAATTCATGCACCGGGCCTCTACTTGTATAAAATCAGGTGTCCAGTGTGTCTGAGTCTCTTTTTGCACTCTTATTCTGTTTTGCCTTATTTGTTTATCCTGGGCCAATACAACACTGTCTTACTTACTGCACTTTCTAATAACACCTAATATCTGATAGTGTAGGTTCTTACCTCTTGTTCTTCTTCAAGATTCTTTTGGCCCTGCTGGCCGGCCCCCTGATAGGCCTCGATCACTGGCCAGGCCGAGGGACCCCACCTGTGCACGAATTCATGCACTAGGCCTCTAGTACACATATAAACATATTTAAATTTGTTATAAATTCTCATATGAAAGATATGTAGCACATAATTTTTAAGTAACATTAAACTATTCAGCATCCTTTATTGTAAATTCCACATAGGCCATTGCTACTCACAGTATACTTTCACTGATTTTTGCCTGACTCTTGATGATAATGCAGTTCCAACATGAACATTGGTTGGTATTTTCTTTTACTTTAATGATAAGAATGAAATAGTGAAGATGTGTGCTAGAATTTACACGCTTGCCAATGATGTGAGTGACTTCTTTGTTGAATTGGATAATAGTTTTTGAAAACCGGTTGAATGTTTCCTCAGCTATTTTGTTGCTATTTACAATGTATTCGCTATACACATGAACACTTTTAAGTTGAAACTGCATTATTTATAATCTGCATTTTCTCCATCACTTTCTTAAGTATAGATAATTAACAAAGCAACTCTGATTTGTAGCATTAGCTGATTTCCATGGCTGACTTCCTGTTTCCAATGTGACAGCACTGAACATGGGGTTGGAAATTGGTATGCAGTAGCACACACTACAGAGAATTTACCCCATACAGACATAATAGACACAAATAATCTCAAGAACATAAATAATAGTAAAATGTGGTAACATAATTAGGAAGTGATAAATTTTGAGTATTGCCTTCATTTTTAATAAAATTTATTTAATTGCCAAATAACATAATTTAATGCTTATTAGTGATTATGTTTAACAAGCTACTTACAAGATCTCTGAAAATCTAAAAGTTGGCTCTCCTAAGCTGGTCCCAGTGCACTCCAGAACATGGGACTGTTGTTGGGTGGACACTTCCCCCACAAGGTGGAGAGGGCCTGTTTGCGAACAAAGGCTTCTCCCAGGGAAAGCACTGCTGAGAGAGACCAGCAGATGGGATCGTTCCCAGGGATTATGTCAGTTTTCTTTTTTGTTCTTGCTAGATGGACCACTGAATAGTCCTGAAATGTGGAGGGCTCTGTTTATAGTACTTACTTCCATGTCTTGAATGGCTGCACAATGAAGGTATTGTCTCCATTTTACAGGTGCAGTATTTTGTTTGTTAAATGCTGTCTCATTTAATCCTCAGAACAATTTATAAGATGTCTGGATACCTGTTTTTCTTTGTTCTAATTTTTCCGATAAGCTGGGAGAAGTTAAGTGGCTTGCTCCAAGGTGGGATTCAAGTCCCGCTTTGTCTGACTGCAAGGCAACTTCCTCAGCCTGCGTTCTCAGCAAATGCAGGGTTACTCAGCAGTGAATAGATCAGCATCTACAATGACTAAGCTTTAGTCACAGGAAAATCTGTTCACTGGCTTCCTCTACTTCTCAGCTCCCTCTCCTGTCTGCCAGGATTCCTTGGTGCCCCTTTTCTGCATTTCTCAGGTACTTCACCATGTAACCCTTGTGTTCTCTCAAACCTAGATATGTTACAGCTTAGGGAAATAAAAAGTGGCTCCTCCCCACTAAAAAGAGTCAGTGCTCACCTTCTTTCACAGATGAGCACACTGAGGCATAAAGTCCCCGGCCCCAGGCATGGAGGCACCTGGAGCCAGACTCATTGCCCTGCTTCCTAACTGATGCTCATTCCCTCTGGCTGACTGCTGATAGGAAACGTATTTAAAAATACCACTGTGTTTCCCCAGGTGAATTCTTCAAATGCCAAAAGGAAGTTATGCTTTGGCCATTATTAATGCCCCATGACTCAAAGTTTACAGGGCATGATAATCACCTGGAGAAAGGCGATTTTATCAACCGTTCTGTCAATACCCACAAAAACGTGCCTGAACTTTGAAGAATTATCCCGAGTGAAAGAAGGCAGATAAATAAGAGTACACACTGCATTATTCCATTTATATGCCATTTTAGAAGATGTACACTAATCTATAGGACAGAAAGCAGCTCAGTGGTTGCCTATGGGCCGAGAAGGATCGATTGAAAGGGGCGTAAAGAAGATCCTGGGGGCGATAGGTATGTTCACTACTTGATTGTGGTGATTTTTAACATTACAGATGTTAAAACTAGTCAAGTTCTACATTTTGTTTTTTAAAAATTATATTTATTTTAAAAATAATTTTCAATTACACTTTGGTTATAATATAAATGAATAAATAGTATATTAATTTCAGGTGTACAACATAGTGATTAGATATTTATATAACTTATGAAGTGGCTACCCCGATAAATCTAGTACCCATCAGACTCCATACATAGTTATTACATTACTAGAGGCCTGGTGCATGAATTTGTGCACAGGGAGGCGGGCCGGTAGGCCCCGATCTAGTTGTGTAGATGTGCTGAGGTAGTGGCAAGCAAAAACCACAGACGGAGTGCCCCAAAATGGCCTGAACACCAGCTATGCTCTGAGGTGGAAATACAGCTCTACTTTGCTGCTCGCACTCAGGCTGCCTCACTCTCCCTGGGGCAGAGTTGCTGACAGACAGACTGGCTGTCTCTCCTACCTCAGTCGCACATTTTCTTGGGGCTCCGCCCCCAAGCATGATAGCTGACTTCGGCCAATGGTGGCACACTGCCATAGGAGCACTAGCCAATCAGCAGTTGGGAGCCCAGAAAGGTGCGGGGCTGAGCTAGAAGTGGATGATGGGGCAGAAGGGTGAGTGGAGTGGTGTGGTGGCAGAGGTAGGATGTCAGTGATGCTTACTTTACATATTTGCAGTTAGGCTGCTGCCTTGCCCCTTCTGCCCCCATCTGAGCTGCTACTCTGTCTTGATCAGAGTCGGGTCACTCTCCTCCTGCAGGCTTCCTGGACCCAGATTCTCTGGTGCCCGGAGCCTTAGCTGGGGGATCGGGGGACCACGGGAGGTTGACTGTGGGAGCGCACTGACCACCAGGGGGCAGCTCCTGCATTGAGAGTCTGCCCCCGGTGGTCAGTGCGTGTCATAGCGACCAGTCATTTCGATTGTTCTGGTTATTCAGGCATATCGGTCACTTAGGCTTTTATATATATAGATTATTGACTATATTCCCTATGCTCAAATTCTACATTTTAAATATGTGCAGTTTATATCTCTCTTTTTTAAAAAAAGAAATTGCTTTATACTTATTTCTTGGATGTTTTATGTGTGTATGTGTGTCTTTTTTTCTTACCAGACTTTTGATTTTTAATGATCTATTTAAACAACTGACAGTGAACATTAAATAGAAACATCAGTCAGTAGTAACATGAAATATTAGTAGATGAAAAGATAAAACAAAACCCCAAACCTGTAACTCACTAATGAGTCATAAAATCTATAGCCTTTTCCCATGCTTCTACTTACAAGTCAAAATATATAGCGTAGAAATCGATGACTATATATTTCTCATTATATATATATTTTCCACTGACCTGTATTTTAAAGATCTTTTCCAAATTTCTACACAGTTCTTGAATTTATCAATTAAAAAAATATATATTGCTAGGCATACGTGCAATAAAAATACATTCATTCATTTGCTTTCTGATAGACATGTACAAGAATGTTAGAGCAGTTTTATTCATAGTAGCCCAAGCTGGAAACTTCCCCAAAGCCCATCAGTAGTATAATGGATAAACTGTGATATATTGACACAGTGCAATACTATAGAGCAAAGGGAATAAATGAGCTATAACTACACTTAACAACATGGATGGTTTAAAAAAATTAATGTATTGGAGTGACATTGGTTAATAAAGGTATATAGGTTTCAAGTGTACAATTCTGTAATACATCATCTGTATATTGTGTGAATTGGTCAATTCTAATAGAATTTTGCTTACAATTAAAACAACATACCATCATCTGCCTGTTCATTTATTCATATCTAAATATTTGGGTCATTTAGATTTACTAGTAAGAATTCATAATTTAAGCCATTTTTGTAAATTTATTTTTTTCATTTGAATTATCCCCTGACCCTATATCATTGATATTCCCATGTGATGTAGGGAAAGGACACTGGACAAGATGTCAGAAGCACTGAGTTGCGCCTTGACTTGCCACTTACTGGCTGAGGACCTTCTAAAAATCACATTTAAAAAGATGTGAGCAATAGGAATAATTATACCTGTTCTAGTAATCTCACAAGATGCTATTGAAAATAATGACAGATTTTCAGTTATGATTATTATCCATCAATTCCTTTGGCCATGTGCTCAGTAGGTTCTTTATAGATCTTATTTTGTATAGCTCTGTATTCATACCAAGAAGATTTTTAAGAAAGAATGTTTTCTGATCATATTATGAATGATTTTTTCTCATTCCTTCACGTTCTTTTTCTACATTATGCTTTTTGTATTGTGCAGGTGATATAGTGTTGAGGTAATCAAACATGGTAATCTTGTTATTTGTCATTTCCTATGCTCCAAAAATAATTTAGAAACCAATTTTAAATAGTTTTAAGTATTTAACCTGGTAATGTATTTGGAATTTATTATAGTGTAAGATGTAAGGTGTGGGTAGAAATTAAAAATTTTAATTCGACGCTAAACATTTCCCAACAGCACTGAATAATTAATAAATTGATTTATTTTGTGGCCTTCATGTTCTGGGCATTGAATCAGGGCTAAACAAACATATATGCAGAAGACACCATCTCTGACCTTAGGGAGTTCACAGTGTAGGGTCAGAGACAGGTAGGTAAAACTAGCTGTAGATGTGATATAATTTCAATGGGGTACACTTTCTCTGCTTCCTGGGTGACCTCCAGGGCATGCAAGAATCATTTTTTAAAATATTTTATTGATTTTTTACAGAGAGGAAAGGAGAGAGATAGAGAGTTAGAAACATCGATCAGCCGCCTCCTGCACATCTCCTACTGGGGATGTGCCCACAACCAAGGTACATGCCCTTGACCGGAATCAAACCTGGGACCTTTCAGTCCACAGGCCGACGCTCTATCCACTGAGCCAAACCGGTTTCGGCCATGCAAGAGTCATTTTACTATGTTCACATCCACATGCCCACTGATTTCTGGGGGCTTTCTCTATGCTAATTGACATCCCATCTCTTTAGCCACCCAACTCAACCTTTTCTTCTCTACAGTCTTATTGTGTCCCTTGAGTTCTATCCAGGAGATGGGGCAGATCATCCTGTCTTGACTCTCATAAACCTATTGGGTTTATTTTGTTATTTTCCTTGGAAATCCAGGACTGTGCCCACATGGCAGCAGAGACAGAACTTTCCTACTCCGCTTCCTCTCCAGCTTATCTCCCTTCCCATAGCACAGGGAACTTTTTTCTCATTAAGACTGAAAGTGGGAACATGTGAGATAGCTGGTTCTGATTAGTTTTTCCCCAAAACTTTTGGGAAACAGTATGATGCAGTGGTTTAAGAGGGTGGTTAGGAATCTAGGCTCTGAAGACAGGATACATAATCCTTGCTGCATCACATACCAGTTTTGTGACCCTATGCAAGTTTCTTCTGTGCCTCCATTTCATTTTGGTTCATTGGGAATAATTTAACACATACTGTAATGCCTGGCACATAAATGCTTAATAAATATTCGCTGAACTGAATGAAATTCAATTTTACTCTATTAAAATTAAATAATTAAGTGAGAAAATGCATGTACTTAGAATAGTATGTAGCACCTGGTAGAATACACATAGCCTTTATTGTAACAACTAGAGGCCCAGTGCATGAAATTCGTGCATAGGTGGGGTCGCTAGGCCTGGCCTGTGATCAGGGCTGATTAGGTTCCCAGCCTCCCTGCCTCCCCGCCTCCCTGCCTCCCCACCTACTGGCCTCCGCCTTCCCTTTCTGCCCACATGCCACCACCATGCGGTTCCTGCCTTCCCTCCTCCCCTCCTTCTCATTCTCTCACTGCCCGTGTCTGCCACTGCCCACCCCAGGTTCCCCACCTTGGCCCTGATTGGGTGATCAGGGCCTGCCAGCTGGGGGGACGGAATTGGGGAGGGACCTGGGAGGTTGCCCCCCCCCCCGGAAAGGGGCCACATCCGCTGCCACCCACCCCCGGTCCCCTGTCTCAGCCTGGGGGCCCGGCCCCAATCGCCAATGAGGCTGCAGGCTGGGGACAGCTCCTGCATTGAGCGTCTGCCCCCTGGTGGTCAGTGAGCGTCATAGTGACCAGTCATTCCGGTCGTTCTGGTTCTGTGGTAACGATCCTGTAGGTTTTTACATATATATATATATGTGTGTGTTATTGTATTTCTGTTTTTCTAATGCTTAGCTTTTGAAATTCAAAAGCCAGGAAGAGGTGAGCATGGTGAGGAGCAATGGTGCAATGATAGCAAGAAAGTAACAAAAAGTATGGGGGTAGGGGAGCATTTATTAATATTTCAAAAATATCATCTCCTCATATGCAGGGTTCTCTTACCTAGTTAATTTAGTTCTGGCCTTTTCTCTCCCCAAAGCATCTTTTTTTTTCTTTAAAAGAAATTGAAGTGTAACTGACATATAACAATATCTTAGTTTCAGAATATAAGGAAATGATTTGATATTTGTATATATTGTGAAATGATCAGCACAATAAGTCCAGTTAACATCTGTCACAATACATAGCTGCAGTTTTGTTATGTGATGAGTTCCTAAAGTATCTTGTATACCAATTACACAGAGATTCCATCTCCTAAAATACTATGTCACTTTTTTACTCTAAACATGTCTTTCATTGCTACAGAATAAGCCCAGATTCATTAAATTGGTCTCATGAATCCCTAATTGTGCCTCCAATTCTATCTCCCATTTCTCTTTGTTAAGTCTGAATTATCTACTTTCTGTCATATATCATAAGCTTTTCTATTATTCTGATTTTCCTTTTTTTCTAGTTCCCCCCCTAGAAAGTCTCCCTCCTTCTTCCCACCAAGGACACCCATGAAGGAGGCAAATAGAGGCTGAAATACAGCCCATAATCATCTCACCTGCAGCTGTCCCTCCCTTGGTCCAGTGACTGTCCGAAGGAGACATCTTCTCCCAATTCTCACAAAGATACCAAAGTGGCAGCTCTGGTGAGGTGACACCTAGGGTTTTAGTGATGTTTGTTATTTGTTTTTTTTTGTTAATCCTCACCCGGGCATAGTTTTCTATTGATTTTTAGGGAGAGTGGAAGAGAGAGGGAAAGACAGAGAGAAACATAAATGGAGAGAAACACATCAATTGGTTGCCTCTTGCATGAGCCCTGACCAGGGCCAGGGCCAGGGAGGAGCCTGCAAGCAAGGTACATGCCCTTGACCGGAATCGAACCCAGGACCCTTTGGTCCGCAGTCCGACGCTCTATCCACTGAGCCAAAAGGGCTAGGGCTATTTTTTTAAAAAAATATATATTTTATTGATTTCTTACAGAGAGGAAAGGAGAGGGATAGAGAGTTAGAAACATCGATGAGAGAGAAACATCGATCAGCCACCTCCTGCACACCCCCTACTGGGGATGTGCCCGCAACCAAGGTACATGCCCTTGACCGGAATCGAACCCAGGACCCTTCAGTCCGCAGGCTGATGCTCTATCCACTGAGCCAAACCGGTTAGGGCTATTTTTAAAATTTATAACACTGAGGGCAGTGCTGCAGAGGAGAGAAAGAATATGGTGGCATTAGAAGAAGACACAGGAAGGGATCTTGACCTAAAGTCTTGGAGAATCAAAGAAGGCCTTTTGGAGAAAATATCTAATCTGTGTTCTGAAGAATATGCTTGGTGATATAGAACAGGGGTCATCAAACTATGGCCCGTGGGCCACATGCAAATACAAATATTGTATTTGTTCCCGTTTTGTTTTTTTACTTCAAAATAAGATATGTGCAGTGTGCATAGGAATTTGTTCATAGTTTTTTTTAAAACTATAGTCCGGCCCTCCAACAGTCTGAGGGACAGTGAACTGGCCCCCTGTTTAAAAAGTTTGAGGACCCCTGAATATTATAGAACATACGTGAAGGAAGAGAGAGAACATGGTAAGCATAGTTGACCCTTGAACAATGAGAGGGTTAGGGGTACTGACACTCCCATGCAGTTGAAAATCCATGTGTAACTTTTGATTCCCCCAAAACTTAACTAGTAGCCTGTTGACCAGAAGCCTTACTGTCAATTAACACATATTTTGTATGTTATATATATTATATACTGCATTCTTATAATAAACTAAGCTAGAGAAAACAAAATGTTATTAAGGATCTTTTATCCTTTGAGACAGCATGGATGGACCTGGAGAGTATTATGCTAAGCGAAACAAGGCAGTCAGAGAAAGATAAGTATCACATGATTTCACTCATGTGGAATCTAATGAACAAAATAAACTGATGAACAAAATAGATCCAGAGACATAGAAGCATGAAATAGACTGACGAATTTCAGAGGGAAGGTGGGGGTAGGGGACGAGTGGGGAGAGATGAACCAGGGAATTTATATGCCTATATGCATAGCCCATGAACACAGACAATAGTGTGATGAAGGCCTGGGAGGGGTAGGTGTGGGGTGGAGGGGGCCAATGGAAAAAAAGGGAGACATCTGTAATACTTTCATCAACAATAAAGATAAATTTTTTAAGAAGAAAAACAATCATAAGGAAGAGGAAATATAGTTTTTATCTAGAAAAATCACATAAAAGTGGACCCATGAAGTTCAAAACTGTGTTGTTCCAGGGTCAACTGCTCAAGGAATAGAGAAGAGTGTAGGGAGCAAGGACATAAGAGGATGTGGGGTTACAGTGGAAAATGAGAGTTGAGACTGGATAGGTAAGCATGAGTCATACAGGAAAGGATAAAAAAAAAGACTAGCTAAGGGTTTTAAACTTTCACCTGGGGGCAAAGAAAAACTTGGGTGACGTAAATAGATTTTTGTTTTAAGAGCTTTAGTTATAGTGCAGGGTGAGGAATGAATTGGGGTGGAGCTTGGAGACAGAGATTGAGAGGAATATAGCAGGAAAATGCAGGAAGCAGGGAGACAAGTTGGAGGACTTTTGCAGTAATCCAAGTGAAAGATGAGATTCTGGCACTGTTTGTTACTGTGCCATAACCTAGTCTATCCTGACTGTTACAGATTATGAACTTTCCTTAAGTATAGGGAATTAGGGGAATAATAATTCTCAACCCTGACTGCATAGGAGGGGCCTTGCTCTCGAGCAGTGCCAACAGTGATAGTGAGAAGTAAATACTTTTGAGAGATATATGGGAGGTATAATGCACTGGGTTGGAGTTGGGGGGATCTTTAAAGAAGCATTGAGGTTACTGACTTGTACAACTGGGTGGATGGAGATGGCGCTCCTGAGATAAGAATCACTGGAGGGGAGGAATTTGGATATGTTGAATTGCCACATAGAGAGAGCCAGTCAGCACATAGATATGTGTATCTAGAGTTGCAGGAAAGAGATGTGTTTTGGAATCCAGAAATTTGTGGATTTCTGTATATTTTCATCTTCCCTAACAGGATTAGGGCCAGCAATCTCTGTTTTCAAACACATTACTATCTATGCAGCAAAACATATCAGTATTTGCAGCAAATGGGATAAAGAAAGAGGACAAATAGCTGCATAACAATTCAGGTCAGGCTTTTCCAATGAATAAGTTTGTGACAAATTTATGAAAAAAAGTTTAGGATTTCAGAGTTTTCAATTTCAGGAATGTGGACATAAAAGTATCCACTTGCACTATCTCATTTAATTCTTACGCTGGCCATTTGCGGTAGACACTATCACTATTCTCTTTTTACAGACAAAGAAACTCGGGCATAGAGGTCACATAATCAGTATTCTGATTAAAATGCTGAGGTCACATAATCAGTATCAATACCAGGCAGTCTAAGATAGGAGAATGTTTCAAGGAGAGAGGAGTGGTAACATGGTTACGTGTCATAGGCAGGTACAATAAAATTAAAAATGAAATAGCCTCACTGGATTTGGCAGTTCAAAAAATGGCCTTTGGGAAGGCAGTTTCAGGAAAATAGTGTCAGCAAACCGCGGCTCGCAAGCCACATGCGGCTCTTTGGCCCTTTGAGTGTGGCTCTTCCACAAAATACCACATGCGGATGCGCACGTACAGTGTGATTGAAACTTTGTGGCCCATGCGCAGAAGTCGGTATTTTGTGGAAGAGCCACACTCAAGGGGCCAAAGAGCTGCATGTGGCTCGCGAGCCACGGTTTGCCGACCACTGGACTAGGCTATAATAGAGTAACAAATAGTGCCACAATCTCAGTGTCTTAGCACAACAGACATGTATTTCCTGCCTATATAATGTCAATGGCAGGTCTAGGTAACTCTTCTGGGTAGCTGCTCTCCTTGTGTTATTCAGCATTCCATGGTCACTGAGGAACCGAGTACTGGCTCTCATCTGCTTACACCTCACCTCCATTCACATTTCATTGACCAGAACTAGTTTTTGGCCACAGCTCATTGCAAGGAGGTGGAAAAGGCAACTGGATGTTGGTGAACATTATTCATGACCAACACCTCCAGCTTTTGTTGTAAATGGAAAGTAGAAGGTGATAAAAAGGCTTATTTACTTACAAACACTTACATAGTGCTTGTTACGTGCCAGATATGATTGTAATGGCTTTCAAATAGGAACTCATTTAATTCTCATAATAGCCCTGTTAAGTAGGTAATTTTATCCCCATTTTATAGAGGGGGAGGTTGAGGCTAAATAATTTGCCCTAGGTCGTATAGTTAGTAAGTGGCAGATGCAAAATTAAATTCCAGGCAGTATGGGTCCAGAGTCCAAGCATTGAACCTCTCTCGATACAGTACTACATCTTTATCCTGCTTTTGCTCAATTTAGATTCAGGGAGGGAGTGTAGAGAGGGGGGAGGAAGAAGGTTATAAGTGTAAGTGGGTCTTTGCATGCAGAGGGATTGAGTAATGTCTGGATATTTCACTGCTAGAGCTCGGGTAGGGCTCTGGGGGGAGGCAGAGCGTGAGACTTGGGGAATGGGCTGGGGAGGAGGAAATGGTTGGAACTGATACTACTGCTGATGAGACCAACCCTGGAGGCCAGGGTGGAGACCAACTTCTGGCACTTTCCTTTTTTCCTTTCTCTCTTTCCTCCCCTATCAGAGCCACCCATTTAGCATTCAAAGATTGTACTACTATGTACCTCATACCTTTGCTGAGGCTAGCTCAGAAACAGTGCAGGGATGGGGACAAAAATCATTCCCCTACAGAGTTGTGGGTAGGCTATTTTCACAGAAGGGATTAAATATCGTCAGACCGTACCTATTTCTGATGCATTTCTGAGAGTTTACATGTAATTACAGCCACTGACATACTATATTTAAAAAGTCTCTAATGAGGGGTGCTTGATAAACGAATCCTCCAGCCAAGCAGCAGTAGTTAGAAACCGTCACTGCTTAATATATCAGCTTTCTAGGCCTTCACTTTTGCTTTAGCTGCTGTTAGATAGGAGCATACCTGCAGCTCAGCCAGCTTTCCTTCATTTCATGGCTGTGACCTGGGAGTCAGCGAACACCTCTGGGTACTAGAACTCTTGGTTCTCACAGACAACACCTCTCTAATTGCAGTTCCTCAAGAGAGGAAGAAAGGACAAATGATTCTGCTTTAAAATGGAATGTTTGCCCTAAACAAACAAAAAGAAACCCTCTGTGTGACACTGAAGCTTTTAGATTCCCGTCTCTCACCTGTGGAGTCCTGCAGTTTGGTTATAACATATGGACTCTGTCTGCAAAATGCTTTTGAAATGCTGTATTGGCACCTTGCTGCCATCTGCCAGCACATGGGCAGTAAGTCCATGCGGTGCCGCTCCATTTTCTTAAATTCTATTTTGATTATGAGCTGTTGCAAGTTGTCAAGGGTTTCTCTTCCCTCTAGTGCTACAAAATGAATGATGGCAACAGAGGTCACTGGATGTTGCTGGTTATTACCGCATAAGCCAACAATCAGATCATTTTCTATTATTTACAAGGAGCTCTGGCTACAGGGTCAGGAGACCCGATTCTAGTCTCATTGCAGCCTCTAAAGCACCGTGTCATCTGGGACTAGGCACTTCATCTCTGAGTCTGTTTCTTCCTCTGTGAAATGAAAATTTAAAACGGATTAAGGAAAGTGTGTAAACCAAGGATTTGATATTTATAATTCCAATTTTTACAACAATGAAAAGAATCCAAAAGTTATAATGCTATGCAGTTATTAAGGACAAAGAAGAAAGGATAAATGCCATTTTTAATTAAATCTGCAAATGGCAACGAGCGGGAAGTTCTACCAGTAACTGTGACTGTGTCTTAATGGAGTCCAAAAGAGTTTCCTCTTTGGGAAGTGTGAGCTAATACACCCACAGAGGAGTGATTTAGAACAGGGATATTTATACTGGATGGGAAATGCTGCTGGGAAGCTGAGGTTTTATATCAATACCCAGAGGCAAGAGTGGGCAGCTGGTGAGGTGCAAAACAACATATAGATTTGAAATATTTCCTTTTAATGTTGATGATGGATTTATCATATCACATTAGAAGTCTAAGATAGCAATCTATAAGTTATATAGGTACATACTTTAAAAAGATTAGCCTGCCTGTTCACCATCCCAGTCTATGAATGGTTGATTAGTCTAGGATAGCAATTTTCAACCTTTTTCATCTCATGGCGCACATAAACTAATCACTAAAATTCTGTGGCACACCAAAAAATATACTTTTTGGCCAATCTGCCCAAAAGATAGGTGTCATTTTGACTCATTCACACTGGACAGCTATTGTTGGTCCCTTGGCCTGACCTGCGATTGGGGCCCATTTGGGCCGGGCCGGTGGGGAGAGGGAGCAAGAGCCACGGGAGGTTGGCCGGCCGGCCCGCTCCCCCCCCCTCCCCCATCAGGTTGATCCGATCATGGGGGCTGGCCTGCTGGGGGTGGGGAGTGGGTGATTGGCCGGCCAGGGAGAGGAACTGTGAAAGGTTGGCCACCGGCCCCCCCATTTGGGCTGATTGGGCTGGCTGGCTGTGGGGAGGGACTGGGGGAGGTTGGCCAACCATGGGAGGTGGGCTGTGGGAGCCAACTGACCACCAGGGGGCAGCTCCTATGTTGAGTGTCTTTCCGCTGGTGGTCAGTGCGCTGGTGGTCAGTGTGTGTTATAGCAACCAGTTGTTCTGGTTGTTCGATCTTAACGGTCACTTAGGCTTTTATATATATAGATTTTTGCCAATTTGACAAGAAATTAATATACTTTTGATTCATTCACACCAGATAGCTATTGCTGTGTTGACTGTTGTCCTTTTTTAATTTGACAATCTAAGGGAAAAGAGGTCAGTTCTCCTCACTAAATAGTCTGTGCTCCTCACTAAATTTTAAAAATTCTTGTGGCACACAGGTTGAAAATTTCTGGTCTAGGACCATGATGTCTGTATACTAAGCTAGTGACCATGAACATAGGTCATATAAAACTTACCCAGGGTTTTTGTTTTTTTAAAAAACATTTTTATTGATTTCAGAGAGGAAGGGAGAGGAGAGAGACAGAAACATCAATGATGAGAGAGAATCATTGATTGGCTGCTTCCTGCATAACCCGGCAACCTGGGCACGTGCCCTGACAGGGAATCGAACTGTAACCTCATGGTTCATAGGTGGATATGCTCAACCACTGGGCCATGCAGTCGGGCAACGGAGGTTTTTAATTTGCATTTCTCTGATGATTAGTGACGTTGAGCATCTTTTCATATATCTATTGGCTATTTGTATGTTCTCTTTGGAGGTTGGGTGGGATGTTGGAGGGATTGAGCAAAAAAGAAAATAAAAAAGAGAAAAAACTCATGGACATGAACAACAGTTTGGTGATTGCTGACAGAGAGAGGGGGCTGGAGGAGGTGGAAGTGAGTATAGGGGGGATAAATGGTGGTGGATGGAGACTTGACTTGGGGTGATGGACACATAATACAAGTGTACAGATGATGTGCTGTAGAATTGTGCATCTGAAACCGGTATAATTTTGTTAACTGGTGTCACCCCAATAAATTTAATAAAAAGGAAAAAAAACACCCAAAACTCACCCAAGGGGAAAATCCAACTGTTTAAGGATGCCTCTCCAGCTCCCCTCTGCTTACACACACCCTGTTAACTGCAGGGAAGGAGCTGTAACCTCAGCTACATCTTTGACTCCTGCAGGAGGCAGGCGAACCACAAGGATCCAGTTTGTGCCCAAGTCCCTTGTTATTCAACTAAAGACACCCCGGTGTATTGCGAAGGCATTCTAGCTGTAGGGAAGATGCTTGCACAGTGCACCACCAGCAGTGCTTGGGTAGAAAGCTAAAATAGCCTACTGTTATTCCACAGAATCTCATGATTTTTTGGTGGAAAGAATCCTAGCCGAGCAAACTGCTCTTTGCCTCCAGTCAACCTCTGGGTTTGCTCAGCTGCCTAAGCTCTGTGAGAGCAGAGGAAACAAATGACCCCAAGCTAAAGCCCAGATCCTGGTTATGCAGTTATGTCTCAGCCACAGAAGAGGGCCCTGACTCTGGGGTGCTCAGGAGACAGAGTGATGGTAACTGGAGCCCCGTGGCTGGTAATCTAGGGGGTTCCAAAGTCAGGCACCGCCCCTCCCTTCTTTTCCTTCAGGCTGTGGTCTGGCACTGAGCAGGAAATATTTCCTTCGACCCTCACCCGGGGATTCCCTGTGCTCTGGGCAACCATTCTGGTCATGGGTAGCCTTGACCATTTCTAACAGGCATTACCTAGCATATTCTGACCCCAGGAAAGGGGACACCCTGCCCAACTTTCCGTTTGCCTTCACTGTTTCATGCTTTCCCACACCAGCAGCCTCTGACCCCGCCTCAGTGCACGTTTTGCGCCCCCTCCCCCCCTTCGCCTTGACCCTGCTTATGCAATTCTCGGTTCTCAACAGGTCCAGGTGGAGAGGAAGCCTTCAATCGTTGCTTCTCAGACTGGAGCATGCAATATTTACCTGGAAGGCTTATTGAAACAGATTGTTGGCCCTTGCCCCTAGTTCCTTCTCTGGGGTAGTAGATAGAGCCCCATAATTTGCATTTCTAACAAGTTTTTGGGAGGTGCTAGCAGGTGGGACCACTTTGAGAACCACTGTCTTGGATAAAAAAAGATGCCGCGGCCTGAGCTCCTTTTCTCTCCTTCTCTCCCCGCTGCCTTCTCACCTATGCCATTTCCCCCTCTCCGTAGTAGATTTCGCCTTTGGACTCCTGTCCCTGGGTGCGGGCAGATAGAGGGTTGTTAGGGACGAATCCTGTGGGCACTCTCAGCCCTGCCCAGCTTTGCTCCCACCGCTGTCCCTGGTTTCCACCGCAAACGCTGCCCGCGCCCCCTCTGAGGTGGTGGGAATCATTCACCCTCTTTCCCTACTCCCAGCGTTAAGTGCAATCTGTTCAGCAACTTCGCAGCGGTGGCCGGGCTCGCCCCGCGCTCCAGCGCTCGCCCTGGGAAGCTCCCCTGTTCGGCTGCAGCTCCCGG
>NW_005366214.1:1763217-1763479 GCF_000412655.1 Myotis brandtii
GCCGCCCAGTCAGTCCCTGCTCTGCGCTCAGCCTCTGCGGAGCCGGAGCTTCTCCAACCCCGCAGACGCGTTTGGGGCTCGAGACCCCGGCGGGAGAAGCCGAGCTGTGATCCCTCCGATTGCCCATTGCCCTCTCTGGCTCCTACTGCTTCTCCCACTTCCTCTCCTACTCCGAGGCCCCTGGACGGCGAGTTTTGCCTCGATCTCCAGGGAGAGAGGAGTGGACCCGAGGCGCGCAGCGCAGCCCGGCTGAAGTTGGGCT
>NW_005366214.1:1763764-1774298 GCF_000412655.1 Myotis brandtii
CGCCACAGCCTGGGCAGCGGCGGCCGGGGGAGCGCTACTACCATGAACTGCCTGGTCCTCCTCCCCAGAGCTGCTCATCCGGGTCGGGCTGGAGACACAGTCTGGGGACCCCGCCGCCGCCGCCGCGCCCCCTCTTCTTTCGGCTCCATCTTCTCTTCCACCTTTTCCTCCTCTTCCTCTACCTTCTCTTCCTGCATCCCCCCCTCCCCCGCCGCGGATCCTGGCCGCCGCTCTCCAGACCCAGGATGCCGGGGGGCAAGAGAGGGCTGGTGGCACCGCAGAACACGTTTTTGGAGAACATCGTCAGACGCTCCAGTGGTAAGAAGAGTTGCAGTTCAAAACACCCCGCTGCTGTCCTGCCCACGCGCGCCCCCCATCCTCCCCATCCCACCCCTCTCCCAGAGCGGGTGGGGGATGCAGACAACCCTACCTGGCGGCTTCAGCTACTAGCTGGACCTGATTTGGGGTGGGGGCAGGAATGAGGTAGTGGTGGAAAGTTAGTTGCATACCCTCCTCCCGACGTGCGCACCCCCCTCCCACCTGTCCAGAACCAGGAGCCGGAGGGAGCTAAGGGGGAGCTGGCAGGGTGTAGGCACGTCTAGAGAATAGAGTTGAGTTTCAGTTTGGTGAGGAATGTTTTCTTGTTCATCCTCTTTCCACACCACCCTCCCGCACCCAAGTAGGTGGCAGAGACTGAACAAATTCTTAGAGTTTAGTTAATCTCAGTGCAAGGTTTCCCTCAAGTTGGGAATGACTGCAAAAGTGGCGACTTGATAAGATTCAGTCTGGCTTTTGGGCCCAGTGGGTACCGCTGAAGGGAACCTTGGACGAGGGAGAGGAACTGAAGTTGGACCTTATGAAGAGGGGACTTGAACAATGGGAAGACAGTTACCATGGTCACATTTGTGTTGAAAGTTTCTTTCTTTTCTTTTTTTAATTGTGCATTGACCTATAATGATTCATATGATATTTGATTTGACTTAAACAGGAGCAATGTAGAAGGGAAGCAATAGCTTCTGTGCTTTTATAATAACTGGAGAAAGAATTTTAAAAATGCCATTTTACCTTGCTACTGATGTGAAGGTTTTCTTACCTTAAAGTGTCTTTAAAATACCACCATTTATGCATTTATTTCCTCCAAGATGCTCCGAATGGTGATGCTTATATAGTTCACATTTTAAGACCTTGTAAACTTTGCATTTTATGGAAATCTCTACATCTTCTACTTGTTTTTAATTCTTTTACATAATTTTCAAATTTTATAAGGAAGATATGTAAAGTATCCTTTAAAGTGCTCCCCCCTTCCCCTTTAGAGGCCTGTATTTTATTTTGAGATCCCTTGCTTGGAGAATTACGAGAGAGACATTTCTGCATATTGATTAGTGTAGAGCTTAGACCAAAGCAATTGAAATCCTCTCTGTATTTCCATAACTGTTTATTTATTCATTTGCTCATTCATTAAAACAATATATTTTTGGGTGCCTTATACAACAAGACCCTCTGTGGGGTCCTTTGGATAAAGCAATGATTAAGACACTTCAGTTCCGAAGAAGTTCCCTGCCTAGTGGATAAGACCAAAGCACCCTCAAATGACAGTAAATCATTAAATATAATTATGCTTTCCCTGAATTAGTAGAATATATTATATTAATTCTTATATGAGGATCCCTTCTAAAACTAGGTTTGCACATATTTCCTCTGATTTTGGGACTATATATATTTAAATGTCCCAAGCTATTTTTCATAAAGTTCTGACATGTAACTTTATTTCTTCCACTGTGGTCAGTACCTGGTACTATACAAGTCTAGAGTAGACTTTCTGGGTTGAAAAAAAAAGCGAATTGGCCTGATCTAATTTAAGAAACCTATAATATTTTTTTAGCCATTGCAGTGTAATTTCAAATGTGTTTTTGATTTCTATAATGATGTAAAATATAAATTTACAATGGTAGGCAATTTCTATGTTCGTCTATTACCTTTTTGTATTCTGATTATTCAAGACCTCAAGTACAAGGGGATATTACTGTTAAAACAACCAGTTTGGGAAATTTAAAGGTTATTAGAATTAGTTATTTAAAATACATGAGTCTTCTTTCAGCTTTCTCATCCCCTTGAGTTATTTCAGAATAAAGAATAAAACCATGGGCTCTCTGATGCTCTACAGGGTAACCAGAAGGTCACAGTTCTTTGACTGAAGTTTACTAATACAGCATCTTTGAAACTTCATATACAGACCGGAACTGTGAGCGGGTTTTTAGATTACCTTTTATTTCAGATAAACCATGAAATTGAGACTTACCTTGTGTGGCTTAGAAATATCTGCTTCTGTTGCCTCCATTTTACTTCTCCCATCTAAATGAGTGACTGTTCTATCTTTTCCACATGTCATGCTTATAATGCTTCATTGGTTCAATGGTTCTTGCCATGGATAACACCTAGTGCAAATGGAAATTTATCTGCTTAGGCATTTTACATACCATCTCAAAGTGCTTATGGGTAACTTTTAATACCACTACTCAAAAGCTCTGAGCTGTGTTTGAAATGTGTTAGATACTTAAGGTTAATATATGCACAGGTGTATGTAATAAGTACTGGAAAGTCTCAGAACCACTTACATAGGAAGAACCCTGGAAAATAAGAATCACAGTATTAAATTGGTCTACATATTCATGTGAGAGTATCCCATAGTTGCCATTTCTATATGATTTGGCAGAGAAATAAATTCATTCTGAGAAATTGTTTAATTGAGATTAACAGAGAAAATGCTTTTCAGAATTCTCACAGATCCAGTTCGTCTCAGTGAAGATTTCACTATTCTCTAAATCAAGCATGTCAAACTTGCAGCCCGCAGGCCGTATGTGACCCACAATGAATATTTTTGCAGCCCAGCCAATATAACGGTGTGAGCAGGTATTTACAATTTGAAAGGAACTTAGTCTCCTGTCAGATCCAGGATTACTGACATTCACCTTGAGTCAGTTTTGAAGTAATCACTGTGAATAAGATTTCCCCCAAAGCAGGAAAGATAGTAGCAGAGAAGAGATGCAAGTATCAAGAAGGAAACATTAATTTTATCATTGCTCTTTTTAAAAAAAAATATTTTATTGATTTTTTACAGAGAGGAAGGGAGAGGGGTAGAGGGTTAGAAACATCAATGAGAGAGAAACATTGATCAGCTGCCTCCTGCACACTCCCTACTGGGGATGTGCCCGCAACCAAGGTACATGCCCTTGACCAGAATCTTACCTGGGACCCTCAAGTCCACAGGCCGATGCTCTATCCACTGAGCCAAACCGGTTAGGGCTATCATTGATCTTGTTCTTTTTTTTTTAAATACTGTACTTTTAAAAATAAACCTACATTTCTATGAAAATTGAAGCTTCTGTTTTTTTGCGGCCCACATAAACTTAAACCTTGTTTATTTGGCCCGTGTTAGCCTTTGAGTTTGACATACTTGCTCTAAATTAACAACATTGAAAGTGAAGTGTTGGTAGAGCTTTAGTGGAAAAAGAAAGAAAAGCAGGCAGTACTCCCAATATATTTAAGAACTGGAAAGATAGCCGGGGATTGTCTGTTTACCTTTACCCCTTGAAATGCTTCTCTTTCTGATACAACATCATTTCTTTCTTATGAAAAGATCAGATCTTTTAGTGAGAGTCAGATGACATAGAGACATATACATAGAGATGCACACAGATAAACATATGGACCAGCATCCACCTAGATACAAAGATAGATGCAGTAGAAAACCCTCTCTTTCTCACACACACAGAAATGTAGAAAGAAACAGAAATACAGAGGGAGGGAGGAGGGAGGGAGGGAGGGAGGAAGAGAGATTAGACATGAAAGGGAAACAGACACAAAGCAAAAACAAAACAGGCTTATTTGTCCATGGATATCACTAATGAGCTGAAATCTCAGCCAATTAGAAAACCATCAGAGAACTTCTTGATGATGCAGAACCAAAGAGCAAGGAGTGTGGTATATTTGGGTATACTTTTTAAACGTGAGGCATTCCTAATAAAATTCCAAACTTCTCAGTTGCAATTTCCCAGAATAATGGTGCTATATTCTGTGCCCTAGAGTAGCACTGTAGCCTATTTGCTGTTATTTCACACCTCCTGATGTGGGGTTTTTATTTTCCTTATTTAGTTAACTCAGTCTGTTATGGGAAGGCATTTCAGATTATTACTGGTGATTCAAAGTCTGTAAAATAAAATAATGAGGGCCATTGAGTAGGATGGATACACACACACTTTATAGACAAATACCAACATATTAGAGATATACTGAAACTCCTTCTTTCAGTTTAAAGATAAAAAGCAAGATCATTTTAGACCAATAAAAGGAATTCACTGATTCTTGGCATGTGATTCCAGTAGGTACAGAGAGCACATTATTACTCCAAGAAGTTGTAAAGGTCAAAAGTATAAAAAGCAAGGTTTAGATACATTATTTTTTTGGCTAGCAGCAGGAATAAATTGGTAGGTAGAAAAAGTTTGGGAACTATATAGTGAGTTCATAACACCATATAAAGTCTCCGGCCCAAAGTGCTATTGACCAAATCTGTGTCTGGAATATTATTAGGCTATCTTCCATTGTTTTAATTTCAATTATTTATGTAAGCTATTCATCAACATATATTAGGCTGTAAGGAGCAATAAGCTCCTGGGTAAAGGGAAAAATCACTGAAATAAAACAACAGTTTTCAGGACTATTAGGTGGGAATTTTAGATTAGAGAACAAAACAAAACATTTCCAAGGTCTTCAATCTGATTATATCTTTGGAAGTACTTGCTATTCAGATGTTGTCTTTGATTCCTTGAGAAGTCGGCAGAAGTGGTTATTTTGGGTGATGGTGAACTAGGTTGCCATTTCAAAAAATTATAATTTTGGAAATAATGTATTTTTGTTAGAAATTAAGTATTACTCTTTAATATTTTAAGCATTGTGAAAAACTAGAAATGTTTTTCTCTTTAGAGAAAAAATGGGCTCAGGAAAAAAGGCAGAAGCGGTAGTATTTTATGAACCACTTAACTTTCAAGAGCAGTTCAAGATACTCAATTTCAACCTTTCTAGAGGTACTCAGGTTGCACAGCCATTTCTTTACTCAGTGATTTCTTATAGGAATATCTACAATTATTTTTGTACTGTAATTAATATTTGTAAAGACTGGGATCTTAAAGGAGAACCCGTGGGAGAAGAAATAGAGAAACTAGTGATTTAAAACCAAAACAAAAAAGGAATAATAACTTTTAAGCATTATGCACTTTAAAAGAAATGGTGAAAAAAATGGGTATTTTGGGTATAAATTTCTTGACATTTTTTTCTTGGAAGATTTTCTTTAACATCTAAACCACTATTCAGGAAATATTGATAAAACCATGTAGTGTTTTAGAAGCATTGGTTTACTCAGGTATTATAATGTACCTCTTCACTATGACGATATCATAGAGGTTGAAATTATACTGACAGCTTCCTAAATAATATTTACAAATAAGCCAGAGGATTGTCTCTGGCTTTAGAGCCCACGCTGCATTATATAACAAATGCAGCACTTCCCTGACTAGAGAGCTGGTTACCCCAGGACACTGTTGTCTTCATTAGAATTGAAGACATTCACTGTTGTCTACCTTTTGCTTGATTCCAGAAGTAGGGTATGCACAAAATCCATGTACCTCGCCATCTTTTAACTGCCCTACGAACAGAAACATAGACAATATTTTTTTGATAGAAGGGAGCAGCTATGAGTATTTTGACAGTGACTGCTTAGATTTCCCAAAAGAAATCCTTTAGTTTAGTCAATATTTATCTCTGACTTTCATTGTTAACAATAGTTGTTTGCTAGCATGGACAAACAATACTTCCATGTTCTCCAGTGTCTGGCCTAGGAAAGGGTCCTATGTATTCTTCTCCAAAGCTCTGTAGTTAGGATTTACCACAAGAGGTCACTATAGGTTCTGTCACAGGTGAACCAAGTACTTATATTTTTGTTCTGTTTTCTTTCTTTTCCCCCCTCAAGTTTGATGGGAGGTTAAAATCAATGTTGTTAGTTGTTACTCTTGGAAGAAAATATCTAAAATGTAGGACATAGGAAAGTAAAAGGAAGAAAGGTATTTATTTCTTTTAATTATGACAATCTTATTTTAGTTGATGGTGACCAATGTTTTGTGACTGTATGAATGGGGTATTAGTAAAAGCAATTTATGTAAAGAAATAAATTTAAATAAATTTTAGACTAGCGGAAGATTTACTTTAACAGATGGTGGTGATATATATAAAATATAAAGAAAATGCCACATAAATAATGTTCATACTGGAAAGATGAATATACATATATGAAATCTTAATAAAATTTATCCCCTAGTATATGTCTTGATGTAATTTATATCAAATTGGTGAAGGAATTGGTTCAGGACAGTACCTTGATTTTATTGACAGATAGTGCACAGATTTATGGTTACTTGCCTAGGATATGATTCTAGTATTTTGATATTATCCAAATTTTTAAAATAAAATATAGAGTTAAAACAAATATTCTCCAAAGTTCTCCAAATTTATTACCCCAAAAATATGATTGGAGGTAATCTACTTTAAGAGGTGTTATTTCCTAGAATCTTGATTATAGTCTGAATCTTGATTATAGGGATTTTTTTTTCTTTTTGGGAGGGTTAGAAACCACATACTGAGATATGCTTTGAAATGTCCTAAACAAAATTAGTTTTAATGGGAAAATTAAAATATGCCATATATTAACTTTATGAATAAAATAACTATGTCGTGAAAACAAATAAACATAAATAACAAGTCACAGCCAAAAACCAGTTGTAACTGTTGTGGAAACTGAGGTTAAAGGAAGTAGTCTTGATGTGCTCTAAGAAATGGATATTTATAAAACATTTTCCTTTACCAATAGCAGAGTTGAATTATAAAAAATTCCATCTTATGTTCTTGTCACACACACACCAAAAGGAATGAAAATGATAACTATGGGAGGTACTGGATAAAATAATTAGCTTGATTGTGGTAATCATTTCACAATGTATACATACATCAAACCATCAAGTCGTATACCTTAAATATATGCAATTTTTATTTGTCAATTCTATCTTAATAATGTTGAAAAAAATCCTCACTATATTCCACCAAATACTCTGACTTAATAATGTATGGCATGACTCCTTTTCATCATTGAGGAATGAATAAAAAGAATTATTTAAGTATCCTTATTTAAAATCATGTAGAAGTTAATACTGGAAAGGTTTAGTCTTGAAAATTATTTGATCGAATGAGGGCAATAATAATATAGTCTCATAAATCAGTGTGTGTTTTAGATGTTTTTTTAGTATTTGGTTGTATATAATTACTATTAAAGAAATATCTTTATATACATTCTTGATAGTAGTTTTGTGATGTTTTAAGTTTTCACATGGAAAAAGGTAGGAAAATCAAGTACGGAGCAGAGTAATTTAGAAAGAGTGGTTGAAAAGCTATTTGAAATTTTGTTGTAAAGAATTTCTCTTTCTTGGGGTCTAGTCCCATGAGAGAAATAAGTACTATGTACCAAGTCCTATTGATTTCAAGAAATATGTGATTTGAGATCTGAGCTAAAGTACACAATCATAGCAGTTCCTAAAGGTACTGACATAGAACTGGGAAGTCATGAAAATGTCCCTGTATGAACTAAGCTCTGTAAGGATATGGGTCATACCTTGCACATCCTATATAATAAAAGGGTAATATGCAAATTGACCCTAACAGCAGAACCATTGGGAATGACTGGTCACTATGACACACACTGACCACCAGGGGGCAGATGCTCAATGCAGGAGCTGCCCCCTGGTGGTCAGTGCGCTCCCACAGGGGGAGCTCTCCTCAGCCACAAGCCAGGCTGACGGCTGCCAGCACAGCAGTGGTGGCGGGAGCCTCTCCTACCTCCTCCGCAGTGCTAAGGATGTCGGACTGTAGCTTAGGCCTGCTCCCTGCTGGCAAGTGGACATCCCCCGAAGGCTCCCGGGCTGCCAGAGGGATGTCTGACTGCCAGCTTAGGCCCGCTCCCCGGGGGATTGGGCCTAAGCCAGCAGGTGGACATCCCCTGAGGGGTCCCAGACTGCGAGAGGGCACAGGCCGGGCTGAGGGACCACCCCAAGTGCACAAATTTTTGTGCACTGGGCCTCTAGTACTTTATATCCTCCACTGTGAGGAGCACATAGCACTAAGTACTAGTTGAATACATGATTTTTTATTATGTCTCCTACATTAAATAAGCCTATAATTGATCCCCCCAAACAATGCTGATTAAATTTGTTAAGTAAGCTTGTATAATTAATTGCATACTTTAAAATACTTAGTCAATGTGCACATTTGAAAATGGAAATCGCATTGTGTAGGGCCAATCAGATGGATCTCATGAGAGCATGGGAGGTGAATGTGTAAGTGATCTCATGCTCATTTTATTCCAACTTGATATACAGCTGAAATAGTTTCCCTCACTTTTGTTCACATCTCCAAGGGCTTAAGAGCTCAACTATTTTATGCAAGAAAGAACTGTTTAGAAGTTTATATATTCCATTTAAATTATTTTTAAAACAGCTTTGCAGTTAGGAGTTGCTGATGGTAAGTTTTATCATTGAGAATTGATTCTTACCAGGTTAAGTATCTTCTGAGTGTTTTTGCCTTGAGGAGTAGCTTACAGTCCTATTCTGTATTCAGTGGAAGAGGGAAAATGGATTTTGGCAATTTAGAGACTGCAAGACCAGCCTCAGACCACCAAGTTTAACTTAAAAAATCAAATAACTCACTTGGACTGAGGGGGAAAGTTAACCTTTATCCTGATCTTCTCTAGAAGTCTTTTTTTTTGTCTACCAGCATATATATATTTTGGGAGGGTGGCAAATTAAAGCACAATGAGTTTATTTTCACATAGTTATAGCATTGAGAAAATAGAGGAGTTTTTCAATGAAGCTTAAATAATCCCAGAATGAAGTCCCTTAAAAACAACTCCCATCCTTTTGCTTGATCCTCATACTCTTTCTAATTAATCATTCATTAATTCAACAAAAATGTATTGAGTGCCTGCTGTGTGCTAGACACTGATCTAAGCACTGGGGGTGAATAATGAACACAATGATAGTGATATATTTTTAAAAAAAATGTGAGGGCAGTGTACACATTGGTTAAGAGCTATAGGTTCTGGAGGTTTACACTAGAGTCCTGGCTCTGATATTTACTAGCTCTGTGACTTACGTATCTGTACCTAGTTTTCTCCTCTGTAAAATACAAGTAATAATAGTACCCAGTTTATGGTGTTGGAGAGGTAATATGTGCAAAGTGCCAAGAATAGTGTCTGGTATATAAGTATTCGTATCAGTGCTGTTAGTTATTATCATCATTTAGATGTTTAAATCTTTGAATGCACCATCTGTAATTGATGCCTTTACTTCTTGGTCACCATTTCCTTTTGTATCTGTTTTCAACTGATTTCTGTCTATACCGTAATGTTGAAGCTTCCTAGAGGGTTACATACAAGTGAACATTCCTATGAATCTAAAGGCCTTTTATTTGTTCGTATTTTTCTGGCTTCATAGGATTTGAGACTGTGCGCCCCTACCCTCTCCATCTCCATGTTCACCTTTTGGATTTCATGTCTGTACTTCCTCCTGCCCTTTTCCCTGGGTTCTCTTTCTGTTCCCTTTTGCCTCTCCTCTTCTCCCCTCCATCCCTTCTTTTTTCTCCTCTCCTCCCTTCTGAAGAGTGAACAGTCATCCATCATCCGGGTTCAACCTTCAGCGGTCTTTCTTACATCTTCACCCTCCTCTTCAGAGCACATTTGTCCTCTGTGCTGGCTCTCTCCTCTCCGTGTTCCAGTCCCGGGTTTCCAATGGCCTGTACAATTTCTCCTCTTATACTTCTCACCAGTCACCTAACACTCAACATGGCCAGAACTGAATTTATCATTGGTTTTGGCTTCACACAGACTTAGTTTCTTTGGTATTTCCCCATTTTTGTGTGAAAGGTATTGTGATATAATTACCAATCACCTGGGTATAAATTAATTAACTCATTCTGCACACAGCACTTATGGAAGGTACAAAAGAAATACATGGCACCCTCCAGGAGTTTAGTTGGTTAAGAGTGCCATCTCAATATGCCAAGGTTGCAGGTTCAATCCCCAATCATTTATTACTTTTTAGAGAGAGGGGAAGGAGAGGGGAAGAGGAAAGGGAGGGAGGGAGGGAAATGGAGAGGGAGGGGGAGAGAGAGAGAGAGAGAGAGAGAGAGAGAGAGAGAGAGAGATTTATTTGTTGTTCCACTTATTTTGTTGCTTCTTATTGTGCCCTGACCAGGGATTGAACCTGCAATGTTGGCATATTGAGATGACACTCTTAACCAACTGAACTACCTGGATGGTGCCATGTACTTCTTTTGTACCCTCTGTAAGTGCTGTGTGCAGAGTGAGTGAATTTATGCCCATTCACTATACTGACTCATCTTAGGGCATGAAATATGTCTGTAACTGACAGCAAATGCAGCC
>NW_005366214.1:1774344-1842685 GCF_000412655.1 Myotis brandtii
ACCAAAGAAAGAATTAGAGATGGAAAGACATTATCCTACTCATTCCTAAAGCAATCTCTCTCTCTACTTGAGCAACAGTAGTCAAGGTAACTGGTAATCTTTTTGGAACTCTGTGGGGGTATTTTCAAGTTCAAAGAACAGTGTTCTCAACAGAGCAAAGGCATTTCCATCTTGATGACACAGACTTCTGTCCTGGCTAGAGCCTTTACCTACAGTGACACACTAAGACTCTCCAGGATTATAATAACTACCTTTCAAGGTCGCTGGCAAAACTCAGCAAAGCCACAAATGAGCGGATCTCGCACTGTGCCCCATCATAGTAAGGGTTTAATAAATACTCACCTTTTTCTATTTTCTCTTAGTAAGGTAAGTAAGGTTAGGTAGGTTTTCTTTTTTCTTTTGTTTTCTTAATCTGAGGAAAGCAAAGAATTAACAGTTGAGATTTCCATAAACTGGTGGATCTGAGCTTAAAAAGCATTTGGATTCACTTTATCAAGGTTGAAGAAAAAAAACACAAAAAGCAAAAACAGACAGACACCCCTTCTCTATGCAACACACGTCTATTACTTAGAGCCAAAGAAACATCAGTTCTCCTCACCTCAGTAAGTGGCAGAGCTAGGAGAAGCTGAAGAAGGCAGAAATATCAGCCTCTTTTTGTAACTGACCCAGTGACGTCTAACCAAAGGAGAGAAATGAATTAAATTTGTGATCTGTAGCTCCTAGTGCATAGATAGTAAAAATTAAAAAAAAGGGGGACAAAGCTTCAGAAAATTAATTGGATAGTAATGTATTTAGAAAAGCCTTGCTTGTTTTTCTACCAGGTGTGCAGGTTAGACTAGTCTTTTAATTGAAATTCTTCATAGTTATCTTGTCATTAGTGTTCGATTGCCTCAAAAGGTTAACTTCAAAGAAAATATATAATCCCTTCAGAACAGACACAATTCATTTGTAAAAACGAGGTTTGTTTATTCGCAGGATTGAAAAATGATGCTGAATCATTAAATATGCAATACTTTTTCCCTTGATAAACACATTATGACTGATTTAGCTTTTATCCAAGATTATATAATTAGTGAATGTCTTATGGCTTTAGGTATTTTAAGAAATTTTATTGTAACAAAATCCAGTAAAAAAGTCATCATTATCTGTATTTAGGTAAAGGTTTTTTTTTTTGTTGTTGTATTTTGAGACTATGAGTCCTATAAGCCATTATTGCAGTCATATTTTCCTTCTAATGATTCTGACCAGTGTTTTTTTAAAAGCCCATTTTCTTATGCACAAAACACCAACTATTAAAAGTAGTAACTTTGAATTGTTGAACATTTTTTGGTGTGTTTTGAAATTTTTCTATAACAAAATTGCTATTATTCCTACCACTAGAATTTCAGAAATATGAAGTACCTCATGCATTCTGAACCACTTTGGGTTAAATGGAAAAATAATGCCATCAAAGAAACACAGAAACTTAAAAATGTACCTTTGATCTTGAAGGAGATGAAACATGGAGGCATATTTTTAAATTTGATGACAGCTGAACACATTTGAATAAATTAACAGATTTTTTTTTTTTGCGTATTTCAAACTCCCACAGTGATGGTCTGCCTAATGTTGCCAATATTATTATATAATAATTAGTCTCACTGTGTCACTGTCGACACACACACATTCACACACACCATCCTATATAATAAAAGCCTAATATACTAAGTGTCCGACTGTTCGTTCCACGGTTTGACCAGTCACTATGATGCGCATTGACCACCAGGGGGCAGATGCTTCGGCTGGTAGGTTAGCTTGCTGCTGGAGTCCAGCCGATTGGGACTGGGCGAGACAGGCTGGACACACCCTGGACGAATCTGTGTACTGGGCCGGTTTCAGCCCAATCCCCATAGGCCAAGCCGAGGGACCCCACCAGTGCACGAATCCATGCACTGGGCCTCTAGTTATATATATTTTCTTGTAGAATGTTAGGATACAGGTGTATTGTAAGGACAGGAAAGATAGCAGCCTTCTATTCTGTTATTGATATAGTAGAAGGCAATGCACCTCCGAGAAATCAACATTGTGGATGCTTTTGTTTAGCCACATGTGCCAAGACTCTATTTAACCCAGGAGTTATTTTGTTGTTACTGTTCTATGAAACTTAAATATATGTATAGATAAAGCTCACCCAGAAGACAAGATTAAAAAATAATATATACTCATGATTTAAAACCACAAGTTTCCAGAGTGCAGGGAAATGTGCTATTTTTGTATTTTATTTTATTTTTTTTGAAGAACTGTCAGTTCTTCAAAGAAAAATATCTAGCATGGTCCTTATTTATATTCCCGACAAGGTCTAGCATTGCTCTAATAATTATTCATTGTGATGTGACTTTAAATAGGAATCAGAATATTTATATTTGATTTGATCATGCAACAAGTATTTGCAGGTATACAGACATGTTCCCTGATCTCAAGGAACTTGGAATCTAGTAGGAAGACAGGCATTCAAAAAATTGACATCAAATATATCATTACAAATCGTGTAAGCAATTTGAGGAAAGAAGGGAAGGTGCTGTGATTAAGTGTAATAGGGACTAATTTTGTGTGGGAGATGGTGTCAGGGAAGGTCTTTCTAAGGAAGTTGTGCCAAATTGAGACCTAAAGTAAGAGGTATCTAGATGGTAAGCGGGCAGAGGAGGATTTCAGGCAAGGAGAAAACATGTGAACATATTTATATTTGCTTTGATCATCTAACAAGGAGAGAGAGAGAAAGTGACTGGTTAAGTTTGTGAAGCTCAAAGGCCAGTACAGTTGGATTGCAGTGGACAAAAGAAGAGTAAGATGGGAAGCAAGGGTGTGGGTATCAATTAGGGACCTGGCTATTCAGGGCCAGGCTTTTGCAATATAGCCCAGTGCAGTGGTCAGATCTGACCACAAGGGTAACCTGTTGTGTAACCACAAGTTGGATTGGAGGGAGAAGGAGGGATGATAGGAAACTAGCTAGGAGACTATGACAATAGTCCAGGCAAGAGATGAAGGTGGCGTGGCCTGGGATGGTAGCAGTAGAGATGAAGAGAAGTGGATGCATCTAACATGTTTTTGTTCTCTCTCTCTCTCTCTCTCTCTCTCTCTTTCTTTCTCTCTCTCTCAGAATTATTAGGTTTAGTGATATATTGGATGTCATGAATGAGGGAGAATAAGGATAACTTTCAGGGTTTTGACTCAAGCATTTGGGGATAAATTGATTGATCGAGGTAGGGAAGATTTCCCTGAGATGGGGAGAACTGAAGACAGCCAGATTGGAGTGATGCTTGTTGAGATCACCTGCATCATCACTTTGTCATCTAGCTTCCTTTTCATTCCCTTGAAGTAAAAAAGAATGCAACCCAAGGGAGCTTATAGTGTGGCCATGTACAGAGGTGATTCTACTTATGGACACTCAGAAAAGAGTATCCCAGGCCAGGCAATTAGCTTAGTCAGTTTGTTCTCGTGGATTAGAAAACATAGCTTCAGATTTTAATAAGAGCACCATTCAGTTGAGAAACAAAGTAAGTTGTTAAACAAAACCAAAATCCCAAACCAAAACCTGACTTTGTAATGAATATTCGACAGTCAGCATTGTCGAGATACCCTCTTCCACCAATCTCTTGTAGAAAATGTTAGTGATTATTGCTACCTGGATTTTATTGTGTTGCTTTTAAGCTTCAAATTTCTCTTCTTGATTTTTGGAATGTGCATTTTGTAGCTTTTTGAGTCAGAGGATTGTGGAGGTTGGGGTAACTTGGAGCTTGAACACCTGCCCTTAAGTCCCTCTTGGAGGAGCAGGGATCTGGGGGACCAGCTTGATATAGCCCCAAGCCAGGTTCCATTTCCCTAGGGTTTTTGGAATAAGAGTGATGATTTCTGGCTGGTGCTCCCCTGAAGTAGGACTAAGTGAGGACAGTCAGTGGGAAAATCCAGTTGACTTTCCTCGGAAGCCGCCCTAGACCTTGGGAAAAATTTAAATGAGCGAAAGTGTTTTATTTAGTATTTCGGTGTCTTTTTGTGGAGTTCTTTCCCTTCACCTGCACTCCATGTCTCTTTGTCAGCACTCTAGAATTCTTTTGTATGTCTTAGCACTTCTTAAAATATCTTAAAACTTCTCTGTGCTAGTGTTCTGCATTATATCCCTGGGGCCATTTGCATAACAAAGACGGGGTGGGAAAGGGAGGAGGAGAAAGATTTAACCTTCCTCCCCATTGTTAATGTGCATGAAATTTCTGGATTGGAACACACAGTTTTCATAAAAGCAAAACAAAAATAAACCCACAAAACTGTCCAAATCATGTCAGATACAGGTATTTTTGGAGCAGCTCAGAGGAAAACATTCTTTTATTGGAATTGTTGTAGACAGGAAAGAGACATTCACAGACTTTCATTGACTGCATATAACTTCCCTTCTTCCAGAAATTTCTATCAGCCGAATTATTGAGCAGTTTGCATATGATCTCCTTTAGGAATGGAAATAATATGCAGAAGTATTGAGTTGATGTGGTTATTTTCTTATTGTCTGAAGGAATAGTACCGTAAAAAGGAAGTGCTTCTTTTATATTATAGCAAAACAAAAGCTTAGACAGCAGTTGGGAAATATAGCGGGATACAATACCAAGTCTTAGACAGTGAGGCCTGGTTCTGGTGTTCCCCCCACCACACACCCTTTTCCCAAGTTCGCTGAGTCCTTCCTTTAACTTCCCTGGCCTGCTTTCCCATTTATAAAAAGGAAGGAAAGGGTGCACAAGATGAGTGCATTTATGAGCTTGGGGTCACCTGATGGTCTTGCTAAATTCAGGTGGGGGTGGGTCCCACATTCTGTATTGCTGATAAACTCCCAGGCGATACAGGTCCACATGTTGAGTAGCAAGGTACTAGATTAAAGTTTTCCAAAACTGGCTGAGCATGAGACTTTCCTCCGTGCCTGTATTTTTTTGTGTTCTACCCAGAGGGAGTCTGTTCAGCGTGCCTGCATTAGAGTTTAGCAATCTGTATTTTTGACGCTCATCCCAAGATTCTCTTGCGGCTGCCAGCATTTAGGAATTGTTGCGGTAGTAAATTAGAGCTTCTCCACCCTGGCTACGCAGAACCACCGGAGAAGATTTCAGAACAAGTACTGATGCCTGGATCTTATTATTTCTGTTTCCAGTATCAACTCTTTACTCTATTGCTTATTTCCCCCTTGAATGTTGTCACAGTTCTCTGGTTTTTAATTTTTATTTTTTGTATGCCTCATAATTTTTAATTGTATACTGGCCGTTGGGGTGACACATTGTAGAGATTTTTGATTTAATTATTTTTCCTCTGAAGAGGGGTGCATTTTATTTTAGCAGGTAGTTAAATTATTGGTGGGTCACCTTGATTATGATTTTAGCTGTGTGTGTGTGTGTGTGTCTTTGTGTGTGTATGTGAGGGAAGGAGATGAGAGAGAGAGAGAGAGAGAGAGAGAGAGAGAGAGAGAGAGAGAGATTCATTCATCTATAGTTTTGATCTTACTTAGACCTTTATCCTGGGACTTCTTTCCTACTCCTAAGCATGGCCTTCTGTGGCTTAAATGGAAATCTTGAGGAATTTACAAAGCTTCTCTAGCTTGATAGGAGGAATGAACGAAATTTGTCTTGTGGTCTTGGGTAGGCTGTGAAATTTCTGCCTGCTTCTTAGCCTTCTAGTCATTTCTAGACTTGAGTTGTTCAGTAGTCTTATCCTGTGTATGAACAGATAAGAATTTGAGGTAAATTCATTTATAGATTTATGGCTCTTTATGTCAAAGCATTCTCCTTAACTTTAAGATGCTCTGACAGCCCCAAATTATGGCCTTTGACTTTTCTGCTTGAAATCTCTCACTCAGGAATTGTACAAATTGGGAAGTGCTCACAGGGGAATGGACAATTAAATGAATATCGCATTTATTAATGTATCTTTTATTCAAGGATTTGTATTTTTCAGTTTCTGCCTACCTTTGTTTGGTTTTCAGTGCCTTGAGATTTCCCTTCATATTTTTTTGTTTACTTCTTGGTTTAGCATCTATTCTGCTAACTTGTAATTGGTTGTCATGTAATTGTTTTACTGAATATAAGTGTTTTGAGAGTAAGGGGTATGGTGTGTTGATCTCCATTCTAGCCAATTGTCTGACCCAGAATAGTGCCCTTTACTTAGCAGCTACTTAGTAAATGTTGAATTGCATTGTGATTTTTATGAAGACGAACTGTGAATCAGAATTTAAACTTAAAGTTCTCTACTCATAAGTTAATTTATCTTTTTAGTACACTACTCTGAATATAAGTTCAAAAGAGTTTATTTCAGGTAGATATTTTGAGTATTTTGAAGTGAAGTATTCCTTTTAAAAGTTGTAATCTTTTAAAATATTTACTTTAAAATATTTTTCATTTTTATATCTTAATATTATTTTAATTTTAATTCAGTCTAAATATTGCTAAAGTTATTGCCTAAGACTATTGGACCTTTAATCAAGGTTGATATCAAAAGGTATTATTTTTATATTGATTTTTATACATAAAGGAAACCACTTCTTTATGCAAAATAGATCAGAGATGGTTCTTTATTTAGACTAAAGAGAGTTTCCAAATTTTGTGTACCATATGGTTGAAAATAACATCTTTAAATAATTTTATTTTAAAAAAGAACTCTTCAATGTTATTTTAAATTAGACTTTTTAAGATTAATTGAATTTATTCCATCATGTCCAAAATTATATTAATAGAATTTTTGGAGGAATCATCCAAGTTTGCCTCTGTTATCAAGTCCAATATTCTCAATTTGTGGAGAAGTGACTGTAGCCCCAATCTTAATACATTAACCTGTTTTTTTAGGTATAATTATTATAGTCATTAAGATTTTTAATATTAACCATACTTTGTTTTCATAGCTTAGAGTATACTTGAACAGAAAGAGGTATTACATAAACTGGCTTTTCTGTTCAATGAAGTTTTTAGTTTGTATACAGATCTTGTACTTATTGCAAATCTCATTTGATGATCATGCTAATCTATAGTTTTGATCTTACTTAGACCTTTATCCTGGGACTTCTTTCCTACTCCTAAGCATGGCCTTCTGTGGCTTAAATGGAAATCTTGAGGAATTTACAAAGCTTCTCTAGCTTGATAGGAATGAACTCTGAAATTTGTCTTGTGGTCTTGGGTAGGCTGTGAAATTTCTGCCTGCTTCTTAGCCTTCTAGTCATTTCTAGACTTGAGTTCCTTAGTAGTCTTATCCTGTGTATGAACAGATAAGAATTTGAGGTAAATTCATTTATAGATTTATGGCTCTTTATGTCAAAGCATTCTCCTTAACTTTAAGATGCTCTGACAGCCCCAAATTATGGCCTTTGACTTTTCTGCTTGAAATCTCTCACTCAGGAATTGTACAAATTGGGAAGTGCTCACAGGGGAATGGACAATTAAATGAATATCGCATTTAATGTATCTCCTTTTATTCAAGGATTTGTATTTTTCAGTTTCTGCCTACCTTTGTTTGGTTTTCAGTGCCTTGAGATTTCCCTTCATATTTTGTCCTTTACTTCTTGGTTTAGCATCTATTCTGCTAACTTGTAATTGGTTGTCATGTAATTGTTTTACTGAATATAAGTGTTTTGAGAGTAAGGGGTATGGTGTGTTGATCTCCATTCTAGCCAATTGTCTGACCCAGAATAGTGCCCTTTACTTAGCAGCTACTTAGTAAATGTTGAATTGCATTGTGATTTTTATGAAGACGAACTGTGAATCAGAATTTAAACTTAAAGTTCTCTACTCATAAGTTAATTTATCTTTTTAGTACACTACTCTGAATATAAGTTCAAAAGAGTTTATTTCAGGTAGATATTTTGAGTATTTTGAAGTGAAGTATTCCTTTTAAAAGTTGTAATCTTTTAAAATATTTACTTTAAAATATTTTTCATTTTTATATCTTAATATTATTTTAATTTTAATTCAGTCTAAATATTGCTAAAGTTATTGCCTAAGACTATTGGACCTTTAATCAAGGTTGATATCAAAAGGTATTATTTTTATATTGATTTTTATACATAAAGGAAACCACTTCTTTATGCAAAATAGATCAGAGATGGTTCTTTATTTAGACTAAAGAGAGTTTCCAAATTTTGTGTACCATATGGTTGAAAATAACATCTTTAAATAATTTTATTTTAAAAAAGAACTCTTCAATGTTATTTTAAATTAGACTTTTTAAGATTAATTGAATTTATTCCATCATGTCCAAAATTATATTAATAGAATTTTTGGAGGAATCATCCAAGTTTGCCTCTGTTATCAAGTCCAATATTCTCAATTTGTGGAGAAGTGACTGTAGCCCCAATCTTAATACATTAACCTGTTTTTTTAGGTATAATTATTATAGTCATTAAGATTTTTAATATTAACCATACTTTGTTTTCATAGCTTAGAGTATACTTGAACAGAAAGAGGTATTACATAAACTGGCTTTTCTGTTCAATGAAGTTTTTAGTTTGTATACAGATCTTGTACTTATTGCAAATCTCATTTGATGATCATGCTAAACTCATTATGTCAGTTTCAAGAATAGGTTTTATTATTTGTACCATAGAAAACCGTAGTTGCATTTGTCTATCTTTATGAATTTGTTTTTTTGATTATTTGAAAGAAGTACATTGATAAATGAAGCTAAAAACTTCCTTTTTTTCTTTCTTCTTCAGAATCGAGTTTCTTACTGGGAAATGCCCAGATTGTGGATTGGCCTGTAGTTTATAGTAATGACGGTTTTTGCAAACTCTCTGGGTATCATCGAGCTGACGTCATGCAGAAAAGCAGCACTTGCAGGTAGGTAATAGAACAGCTCAGGAGCATTTTCTGAAGTTTAATGTTGAATATGGCTAAAAGGTTAAAAATGATTTAAACAGTGACATAGTGATCTATATTAATAATAGAGGAATATGCAAATTGTCTGGAACACCATCACAGTAACAGTAACGACCTAACAGCAGGCTGCATGGGTCGACAAGGCCGGCAGGGGGGTTAGTGAAGGACAACCAAACGACTGAACAGCAGGCTGCATGGGGTGACCAGGCCGGGAGGGGGGTTAGTGAGGGATGACCTAATGACTGAACAGCAGGCTGTGTGGGGTGACCAGGTCGGCAGGGGGCTTAGTGAGGGATGACCAAATGACTGAACAGCAGGCTGTGTGGGGCAATCAGGCCGGCAGGGCGAGCAGTTGGGGGCAACCAGGCTGGTGGTGGGGGAGAGCAGTAAGGAGCGACAAGGCCAGTGGGGGGGGCAGTTGGGGGCAACCAGGCCAGCAGGGGGAACAGTGAGGGGCAACTAGGCTGGCAGGGGGGCAGTTGGGGGCAACCAGGCCAGCAGTGGGGGGCAGTTAGGGGTGACCAGGGGACCCCCTCCCCCCCATGCACGAATTTTGTGCACTGGACCTCTAGTTTATAATAAATATACATTTGGTCTTCAACCTAAGTCCTGGCACAGAGCTCCTAAAAGGCTTGGCATTAAGAACAATAAAGGTGCCTTTTGTTATGTTAAAGCCCTTAGATAATCTGAGGTTGAGGACTGGGTGCCAGAAGAACCAACCACATGACTAGAGGGAGGTAACTTTTAGTATCCCCAACCCCCATCATCTAAGAGAGGAGTTGGAGGTTGATCAAATGCCAGTGACCAATGATTTAATCAGTGGAAACTAAGTAATGAGGCCTCCATAAAAATTCAAAAGGACAAGCTTCCTGATTGGTGAATATCTGGAGGTGCTGGGAGAGTGATGTGTTCCTCACTCTTTCTCCATACCTTGCCCCTTGCATCTCTCCCATCTGGCTCTGCCTGAGTTATATCCTTTTTAAATAAATCAGTAATCTAATAGGTAAAATGTTTCTCTGAGCTCTGTGTGCTGCTCTAGCAGTTAATCAAATCCAAGGAGGAGGTTGTGGGAACCTCTGATTTATAGCCTGTCCTTAGAAGTACAGGTGACAACCACGGCGTGTGACTAGTGGCACCTGACTTGTGTGAGTGTGTGTGGGGGGCTGTCTTTTAACCCGTGGAATCTGATGCCAGCTATTTCAGGGTAGATAGTGTTGTGATTGAGTTGAATCATAGGACCCCCAGCTGGTGTCCCAAGAATTGCTTGTTGTTGGTGTGGAGACCCTCCCACTTGTACCACACACACTGGAATTGGTACCAAAACCTATTTACTCACATGCAAAAACTACAGGGTAAAAATTATATTAAAATATTAAGGAGGCTAAATTGTCAGTAGAAATATACAGCTGAAGAGCCATTGGTGAAAACTTTTGCAGAGAGAAGGATTTTGGCATATATGTGAATGTATGAATTCATCCAATAAATATTTTTTGCCAACCTATTATGAGCCAGGAACTATCTGAAGTGCCGAGTGATCAAAGGAGCATCCTACCTCAGGGAAGCACTGATGGGTGCTAAAACTGTCTTGAACAAAGTAGGGGAAACAATTCCCAATCAAGTAGGACATGGCTCATGAACACTCAAAGAACATCAAAATAAAGTTCTTAGACCCTGTGTAAATCATACATACTTTGTAATGTTGGTACATTGTACCATTGCTATTTTGTTTGACTTATGTAAAACAGATTCTGGCATTTGTATTTATAAGAATTCTTTCAAAATATGCCATATCTGTGAGCTTAAAGAGTGTATTGCAAAAAAGATCATAAAAAAGAAAAGGAAATTCTATATAAGGAACCAATTTAGAACTGACAACTTTTCACAATATTTCAATACTGAGATGGGATGTGTTTCCCTTGAGCTAATTTCTCTTTAAAGATCTCACTTAACTAAGCACCAAAATCATGTTATTTTAGAACTGTGAGTGATCTGAATTATTTTCTATTCCAAATCTTTTGTTTTTCAGAGAGGAAAACTGAGGTGGAGTTTTATTATGCGATTTGTCCATGGTCACTCACTCAGAGTTGTCACATTCTTTTGAGTTAATAAAGCTATTATTATAATAACCATAACCTGCATGTCATTTTCCATACGAACAATTATAAACCTACTTTTGCCCACTCCTGTTCATACTGCTTCTTCACAGAAGGCAAGGATTTCATTTATACCATGAGTCTAAACCTGGCTGCACATAGGAATCCCTTAGAGAGATTTTACAAAACACAGATTCTCATACCTCACCTCAAACCTATTGAACCAGAATCACCCAGGGTGGGTGTGTGGGGGGCAGGGATAAGTACTGTCAGCTCAGATGTTTCCGATGTTTATCTAGATTTGAGAAATAATCTGTTGAACCGTCTTCTTTTTTCTCTATTAAATCATTCTCATATCAAATCTTCACTCTCTGGTATGAAATTGGTAAACAGGCTAATGAAAAACTATGGCCCCTTATTGAAAAACTCAGTAGTACTGATGACTTTTGTGCCTTTTTATCTGTTGGGTAGATATTAGCTCTTGGGCTAGCCATTTTGCTAAGGTGTGTGTTGTAACTTCTGGGAGCTTAAGGTTTGTATTGAACATCTGTCTCCCTTATGTCTTAGAAGGGTTTAGGGTAGAAAAAGGTTAGTTTTATGCTAGATGTTACCTGTGGAACAGGCTCCATAGAAAATTCTAGGGAATATAGATGCTCCCATACCCATTTTCTCTTCTTGCACTTTAGACATCCCATCATCATACCCATGCCTATTTCAGGTGCCTGAAGGTATTTATGATTTTCTCAACAAGATATGGTTTCCCTCCTATGACTCCCATTAGTTCATCATGTGGCATTATCATCTGGCCTTAAACTAACTAGCTTTCCTTTTCCCTTGGGTTTTTATTGCTATTGTTTCTGTTGTCATTTTTGTTGTTCTATGTGGATCTATTGTGAAGTCCATGCTTCCCATGTATCTATGCCTCCACACCTGCCCCTCTCGGCCCCCCACCCCCAGCCTGTTTTCTTTGGCAGGTGCAATTTTTTCTACAGAAATTTCACTTAAAAATGCTGACATATTCTACAGTATTAGCATATTTTATCTTCTAAAAGAATTGTTTTTTCCTTGCTAGCACCAGTGCCAGATTATAAATGCGTCAAAAGTAAGGATTCCATCTTGCTCACTTTTGCATGCACTGCAGGACACAGCTCAGTGTTTTGTGTCAGCATTTGTTGAATTAGATTGGCTTATTTTGCAATAAACCCCAACCTAGACCTCACATGCCTCCATATAACATGCTTTTATTCATTGTATTTCATCCCAAGTGTTACGGCATTTAAGGTGGGCGAGGGAGCAGAGAGCTTTGGATTATGTTATGCTTTTTCATTTTTCATTGTGGGAAGATGTCTTGCCCCAAGCTCTGTTCACTATTTTTAGAGACTATTTTCAAAATGTTAACATTCTTTTTAAAAATAGTATGTTTTTATTGATTTTCAGAGAGAGAGAGGAAAGGAGAGGGAGAGAGAGAGATAGAAACATCAACATTGATCCGCTGCCTCCTGCATGCGCCCTACTGGGGATTGAGCCCAAAACCTGGGCATGTGCCCTGACCGGGAATCAAACCATGACCTCCTGGTTCATGGGTTGACACTCAACCACTGGCCAGGCCATATAGCTTTTTATTTTTTATTCCCTGTGTAAATCTATGAAAGCCTTTGAATATGAGACAGAGGAAACAGGAGTAAAGAAGAAAATTATATACACATTTAGAACTGCAGTGTTAATGGCTAAAAGTTATTGTAGAGTTTTGGAATAACTGAATTCCAATTGAATATAGAGATAAATAATTTGACAATGAGGATAGCCTTATAAATAATTCAAAGAATTTTATTGATTATCATTATCAATGATATAAGAATAAGAAACTACAAATCTGTGAGTGTCAGTTTGTGTGGAAAAAATATGACACTTTGTATTCTGGAAAGAAAAGAATCATCTCTATGTACAACTTGCATTAGATAGATTAAAGTAGTAAGTGGGTAAAGATTCCAGGTTTTATTGTTTAATTGTTCAAATATGAAATGTTTTATGGGAAAATAACAATAGCAATTTGTAATTTTATAATATGAAGAGGCTAATATGTATTATTTTTGTTTTCTTATTTTTTTCCTTTCCAACCCTCCCCCCATTAGACCAGATGCACAAAATCTAATGAAACACACTCTTCAGTTTGTCTCAATATTATCATTATACTCCCTCTGGGAAGTTCTCCATTTTATTAAATTTTCTTTTATTTTTTTCCCTTTAATCACATCCCTTGTCCTCTTTTACAGTATTCAAAGTGTGTTTATTGTATGTCTTTCTAATCTGTCTTCTATTTGTTTATTAAATATGTGTATTCTTAAATGTTGTTGCTTTGTGCTTGTTTTTAAGACCCACGCAATTCATACTGTGCAATAAGATTTATAGTTTCTTACTTTTTTCACTCAACATTATGTTTTTGGGAATTTTTTTTATCCTCATTGGAAGAGTGAGGATATTTTTTCCATTGATTTTTAGAGGGAGTGTGAGGGAGGGGGGAAGGGGGGAGAGAGAGAGAGAGAGAGAGAGGAGAGAGCAAAATATTGATGTGAGAGAGACGTGCTCTTTACTGGGAATTGAACCTGAGATCCTCAGGTTTGCAGACTGACACCCTAATCACTGAGCCACATTGGCAAGCGTGTTTTTGAGATTTTTTAATGTTGCTATATATAATATCCTATTTCATTATGTTTGTTGTGTAGTGCTCCTGTGTCTTCATAGCCTTAATTTTATTTATCTATTTTATTAGTCATGAACCCCAACTTCTGACATTTTGCTGTCTCAAACTACTTGGAGATAGACATCCTCATACACATCTTCTTGTGGCCCCACGTGAGAAGTTGTCTGTCTTTGTCCAGAAATAGAATCACTGGATAGTAGACTGTATATAGGATTTGTACATTAATTGCTCTCAGATTGCTGTCAAGTGGCCTTCTGTTTCCAAACTCACCAGCCATGAGTGAGGGTTTCAGTTTCCCTACATCCTTGTACTTCATAGTAGCATCTAAATTTCTATCTTAATACATATGATGTATTCTATGTACTGTCTCATAACTAAAATTTAAAAAATTCTCATGACACTTTAGGGTTCCTGGAATTTAAAGTCTAGCCCATTTTATTGTGTAATAATTGCATTTCAAGCCTTTGGATTATTTGGATGTTTATTGAAGGACACAAAACATATTGCATGTATAATGGAGATTGTAGGTTTTGGGGGAATGGATCTAAAGCATATGATCTTACCTCATGAGCCCTAAGAAACCCTGACATTCGAGACACACTATCACAGGTTAGGTAGAAACCACATCAGCATTTTAATCTTTTATTAACCTGAAACGTTAAAGGCCCATCTGTTGTTGTTTTTAGGATAGAGGGGTGAGAAGAGCAATCATGTAGGTGGGGAGGATTGGAGTAGATAGATGCTTTCAAAATCATTTTTTTTTCCTCGAAGGGCCCACTAATAATTCTTTGTCCGTGCATCAAATTAGAGAAAGAAGCAGAGGTATTAAGAGACACTTTATTGGATGTATTTCACAGGTAGTTTTATTAACACAGGATAATCTCAGCGAACATGAGCACATTACACATGATGGATCTCAGTCAGTCTGGTTCCATTTGGCTGCGGTCTCTGCTTTGCACACAGTGGCACTGAGGGGAAGCGTTGGAGAGCCAGGGGCCTCAGTGATGCTCATGCTCCAAGAGTGAGAGATGTCCAGGGCTATCCCTACCTTCCCTCAATTACATGTCACGGGTCGACTCTTTATGACTATCTGAATCCTTCTAAACCCATATAACTTAATGGGCTGTGAAACATTTTGGTTACAATCTATGATACAAAATAATGCTTTGGTTTATTCCAAAATTATCTCTGAGATTTTGAGAGCTGTGTTCTTATTTGTTTCTAAATTCTCCTTCTACTCTCCCTCGCAGGCTTCTTTTTGACCCCTGGGCTATAGATCTCAGCCCATCCTCCATTAACTTGGTGATGATTTCACTGTTGTGGCTGGTTCTGAGCTGAGGACCACATTTGCCAGCTAACTGCATTAAGTCAATAATCTGTGATGAAGCATTTGCTAGCCTGTGAACTACACACACTGTAGATAATATTATTTTCTAGTGGTGACTGAATGAGGTATTTTAGTTCAGGAACATTGTTCAGTCATTAACAGATTGAGCTAGATGGCAGAACTCATGATGAGGTTGTACATTCTTTTTTAGTTTGGAAGTTCCTTTGCCCCTTGAAAGTCTAACATTATAGCCATTCTTACTGTGAGTTCTCATAATGAGGCTTATTTGTGAGATTTTGATGGCATAACAAGGCATCCAAGAATAAATAGTAAATGCTGCTATAAACCGAAGTCACCTGACCCCAGAAGTTTCCTAGGACAGAATATACATGAAAGATATATTGATACCTGCTTAGGCAAGCTGGATATGGGTTAGGCCAGGCCGGAGGAAAATTTCTTCCTTACTTTCAAGACCAGATCTTAACACCACTTAGTTGTGTGGCAAGAGAAGTGGCCAGATAATCCAGGAGCAGGTCCTGGGTGAGTTTATGCTTCAGCCTCATGGGTTAGCAAAAAAAGAAGACACAAAATGATGTGCATCCCCTTTAAGACTCAGTGACCTTGCCCATTAGCAGGTGTGGCCCAATCCCATTCTAGAATTGTAGGAACACAAGGGAAGGTGGTTGGGGCTGGAGTGGCCTTCTAACCCCACTCATTAGAAGCATTCCAGTAATCGCTCAGCCATTGTACCACACATTCTAATTGGCAACTTCATGTGCATTATGCTTTTAGACCTCACTCTCTGGGTTGAGTTAACATCATCATTTTACTGATGAGGAAATGAAGAATCAGAGGGGTTCTATCCCTTTCTTGTGAACCATAGTCCTGCAAGTGCAGTGCTTCTATTATATTTCTACTGCTCAGTGTGACAGCAGAGATAGATCGCTTCTGTGCGTTGCATTTTCCCCTCCAATAAAATAAACAGTGCAGTTGTAGAAGTCATTTATAATATCAGTGGAACAACGTAAGAGTCAAAAGACTCAAAAAAAGTATTCAGATTGTAATAGTGTGGGATTGTTTTCTTAAAATGCCTTTGCATTCTTAGGATAGGAGATTTTAGCATTGGGAGGGCTAAAATGATGAAGAATATATTATGGAATTTTCATAGTTTACTTGAAAAATTGCTGGTTTGCATTTTCTCTTCAGATTTTTAGCTGAATCAAATGTGTATTGTAAGTGGTATTATTACATCAGTTTTCAAAACAATCTTTTTTTAAGTTGTACCTTAATTTTCAATCCTGTTAGAGTTTATTTTTCAAATTATTATCCTATTTTCATCCTGCATTTTCAGTTATAATATTCAAATTTCCCTCCAAGTTTTTCTGGTGACCCGTTGTGAATATTGTGTTTTGGGTAATTGAACTATAGAACCCTGACATTTAGTAATAGGTGTAAAATGGTTTTTCTTTTATGTTTCTTAAGACCACAAACATTTAGTTAGCTTAATAATTATTTTTTGTTCTTAATGTTTTTTTATATTAAAGAGTTTTTAGATTAAAAACAGTCAATTATCATTGTTATTATTTAAAAAACTGGTTGATTGAAAGGTTCACCTGTCTGTAAAAATATTATTGACAGTATTAAACTGATGTTTTAATTTTGGAGGGTGGGACTTTTTAACTGAGGTATTCTAATTTAATTATAATGCCTTCAGGAGATTTTCATAAGACTCACATGAGCTGAAACCCAGGCTTTAGACAGGAGCAGTGGCTTTTCAATGCCATCTTATAGGCAGGCACTGAAATTTCCTTTGTTAGTTCAGCTGTGAGATTAAGGAGTTAGAGTCTGTTATTTTATTATGAGATTCTCATTTATTTTTACTATCATAACAACACTAAAATATCTTTTAAAAATAAAAGATAGAAATATTATAATTGAAAATGCAGGATGAAAATTGCCAGGGCAATTTTTTGGTCTGCTACATCTACTTCCTTTCATTTCTTAGTTTCTAAAATTCTAGTTGTGTAGGTTAGTGTTACCATGAGATTGGCCTGAGTTACTTCTAATTTCTAGAGATATGGCATTGCTATTGAATCCTGCCAGTCTTTGATGGATCTTGCTAACAAATTGCTTTTCAAGTTGTAAATTTCCCAGATTGATATATTCAGGGGCAGTTTTCCCATGAGGATAATGAATCTTAAACTTCAGGGGCCCCTCCCGTGAGTGGGTGTTGTTTAAGATTCTGTGCCTAATTTTGTTTTATATATTTTTCCTTTCCTTAAAGGTGGCCCTAAAATTGTATAAGCTTCAGGCCTACCACACTTGGATTTGCCTCTGGCCAACAGGCTAAGTCATTGAAAACTGGAACAAAAACAATCATAAAGATATACTTGAGTTTTCAAAAACGTATTCAAGGTATCTAGTAGTAGCTCACAGATTCCTTCCTGTTGGAAGAAATGATCTAGACAATTATGTTAACTGTGTATCTAAAACCAGATGAACAACTGATGATTGTGAAAGCACTGGGAACAGAGTTTTAGAGGCTTGTAGTCCTTGGCTAAATTCTGTTTTTATAGATTATCAGACTTTTGGTGAATTTCTTTTAGAAAAATAGATAATTTCAAATATTAGGACAATTTTGTGGGATATAGAAGTTCACTCTTTAATCTGTTTTCTATGTTTCTTTAACCATAGTAATTATATATGCCTCCTTCAGTTTTCCTCCAATTAGCCATAGTTGTATGTATTTAAAAAATCCTCATAAATGATGAAAATGACAGTATATTATATGTGTAATATGAACTTTTCACGTTTCATTGTACACAGGAGATAAAAAAAGACTGCAAGCTGAAATGATGTAATACTATCTTAATACTCAATGGAAAAATTATGATTGTTCTATGACCTTTAACAGTGTCAAAACATTGAAAACTCTCTTTCTATTGGTTATAAATACATAGAAATAAAAGTAATTGGAAAAGTAATATTTAGTATACCATGATTCAGAACATTAAATTAAAGTGTTTCATTTCTTTGTAAAACCTATCACTTGTAATATAACTCACGACATAAAGAGAGCATTTTTTTCCCTAACTCTTTGCAAATGTTAATAATCCTTTTTAAGTTTAAATCAACTTTAACTCCCTTTTTCTCCCACTATTGTGAACTATCTCCTGGGTTTCTTTAACGTGACCTTCCTTCCTTCCTTCCTTCCCTCCCTCCCTCCCTCCCTCCCTTCCTTTCTTTCTTTCATTTTTAATTTGCATCACTTTCTCTGGGAACCCTTGATCCTTTCATCCCAATCACTTTTGTGATTTATGTTGGTAAGTTCGCCTTCACTCAGTTCCTCTGGCTGCATATCTAGAGTCTCTCAATGGCAATAATATCAACATTCCCACATTCATCTTTTTCTTCTCTAACCTTGTTTATGTTTGATCCAAATTCACTTTCAGCATTATGATTTTCACTTCTTGATGGACTTTAATCCTTGATGGCTAATTCCTGCTTTCAATTTCCATTTTTATAAAATGTCATGTGGATTTATCACTGAGAAACAAGGAGGCAACATATCTAACGTGCTCTGCTTCTGTGTGTGAATTGAATAACAGATGCACAGTGACCAATGCACAGTTTTGAAAAATCGAGGTGATTGGTCACCGATTATGATGTGTTATCTGTTATTCACCAGTGATTTGTAGACTGAAGAGCTAACATTAAAGTCTAAACATTATGTGATTATTCAGTTAATATTCCTTAGTAACTGAAATATGAATGGTGCTATTGGGAAACTGATGTTCTTTAACTACACCATAGTAATAAAAATCTGTACATATATGAACTGTGTAAAGTGAGGATTGCTTTTTGCTCTCTTTCTGTAAGTTTGGAATAACTTCTAATGCTAGCTTTTAGCAACAAATTTAACAATAATGACAAAAATATGGTATAAATATTTTAGTTCACTTTGTGGGAGCAACATTATATTTTGTAATTAAATTTGATTACTTAATCAACAAAGACAACGATATGATTTTATGTAGCATTTTAAAAGCAACACAAAACTGAAATGGATTGTTTCCCCCCAGTTTTATGTACGGGGAATTGACTGACAAGAAGACCATTGAGAAAGTCAGGCAAACTTTTGACAACTACGAGTCAAACTGCTTTGAAGTTCTTCTGTACAAGAAAAACAGTAGGTATCTAAATTATCAATAAGATGTGCCAACTCTTTATTAATGTTATGTTTTGGTAAGTAGTAGTTGAGCTATAGTGTAGAGAGAATATAAAACTTTGTTCCTTCTCTTGGCAAGTAAAATTAGATAGGAAAATTAATAATTGATTCTGGCTATGAAAAGCAACCTGTTGAGGAATGGAGGAAAAGCATGGTGCATTTTAGATGTGTGTGTGTGTGTGTGTGTGTATGGTGGCAAATGTTTTGTAATTAATATTCATGATTATGATTTTATAGTTATGTGACAGGAATTTAAAATGACAGAAATTTATTCATTTTTTTGTAGGGTTAAAGAAAAAGGTGTTTAGCATCATTGGATATCTGATTACCATTCTATAAATACATAGGTAACATGTGAATATAGGCTATCTACTTGAGGTGAATCTGCTAATATAGCCTTTTGCTGGACTCAAGCTCTTTTGTGTGTAACTAGTGGAAGTAGTCATTATTTTATTTTTTAAACCATTATTATTATTATTATTATTAAACCTTTAGAACAGGCCATTCACATCAGGTATATTTTGAGAGCTATTCTCTAGGATGAGCTTTGTGAGTGCTCAGTTATCTATTCTCTAATCACACAAGACATCATGGTCTGGACTCTCCACCAGAGTTTGGAGGAACAAGCCAACCAAACAAAAAACCGACTAGGACATTCGTCAGCCAAGACTCCCTTCTAGTTCATTTTCTTTGAATAGTTATTTACTTTTATTCCTTTTTGCTACTTTTGCAAATTGATTTTTCTGTTTTAAAATGAACAGTCACTTCACAAGATGGATTCATTTATTTAGTGTTAATAGTACATGATAGCAAAGCCAATTGTCATCTTCAGTGGAAATAGATGCAGTTTGGGACACATTCTAACTGCAACAGGAAATACTTGCTCCATGCTCAGTGTCTGTTGGATCTTGTGGAGCATAATTTGTTCTCTCCACTTTACCTCAAACATTTGTTCTCTGTGGACTATTTGGAACTAAACTTAGGTTTCTCTTTTTTAATTAACAGACCAGCATAGGGATAACCATAGCACAGCAGTGCATTGGTAATGGAACATTAGTCTTTAGTGATTTTACCTAGGGAATGTCTTAACATCTTATATTTCATTTTAGAATCAAGGCTGAGAGGTATTTCTCTCTGAAGTCATACCCAAATGTCTGTTGGCTTGTCACCTAGAAAACAATCCATTGTGAATGATCAGCTCTGTCCTCTTCAAGAGAAATGTCAGGTGTTTTCTGTTCTTTTTTTTCATCAGGTCCAAATACATATTGACAATTCATAGTAGATTCTTATGCCCCAATCCCCTTTCATTTTCATATAGTACTGTTATCCCTTAAATGACTTAGATATGTCTCAAGTTTAGCAAATCATTTAAGAATATTTCATATTATTTCACTCTGACATTTAAGCAAAATAAACAGATCTTTGCCTGATTTTGAAACATCAGAGGCAAGTTCATAGTTTCTGAGTTTCTCAAAAATACCTTAGTGGAAATCCTGTTTGTTTATATCCTTTGAATCATGCGAGCAATGAATCGAATTTTGCATTTCCAAAAGTCTCCTTTTGAGGTGGTTTAGATAGTTTGCTTTACTTTAATGGCTTGAAATAATTATCTGACCTTTGTTCAGGCATGTCTGGTTCTTTTCAGATAAGTATCTATGTATGTTTAGATTTCTGCTTAGAGCTAGTAAGAGACAGAGCCCATCGCACTGTAGATTAAAGCTCCTCTCATCTGTGCAGCATATGCATTGAGTTTTTCCCCTTTAATATGAAGGAAAGATATTATCCATGTACTATAATGGAGTTCTACTATACTTAAAAGCAGCTTTAAAAAAATCTTGTAAATAGTTAGCTGAAGCTTTTGAATATCAGCTGAAAAGAGTGTATTCGTGTGACTTTTAAAAATGTTAAAAGGAAAAGTCACATGTCTGTAGAAAACGGCTTTGGGGATGCCTGAATGCCAACACCTCCCATTACTTTCATTAAATAATTAGGTTAAACACCATTTTGCCAGTGAGGAGATTGAGGTATCCTATTTAACATGTGTCACGATTGACATTTCAGTTTGCAACCTCTATTCTTTAGGCCCATGGCTCTGATTAGCAGGGGGCTGTTTCTACTGTTGGAAAAGAAACAGTGGCTCTGAGATGATGACTGAAAATGGCTCTTACACAAAGGGCAGAACTGTGATATCTGGGTTCATTCCCAATAATCAATGCCAGGGCTCTGCCTTGACCTTCCAGCAGCTATGGGCTTCTCTGCTTGGCCCTCCCAGATACCCCCGTCAAATTCAGAATATGGATATTTCAACAACCACTCAGCAAGTACTCAGCCTGCTTGCAGAAGTATGACCTGTACTTCAACTTGAAAAAAGTCCACCATGATATCTGAAAGCAATTTAAAAAAATAGCTCTGACTCTATACCACAATTTGAATTGTTGCTGTTTTCATAGATATGAGCTGTAACATCATCTCTTTCTGTTCAGATTTCCAACAGACCTTGGAAATCAGCTTATGCTTAATGCCCCTTTCCCTTTGTTTATGACCCTGCTGCTGCAAGCTCACTATGTTGTAACAGCCATAGGCCACGTGTCTCTGGCGTCTGGGGCTGGTGATTTGTAAAACTGCTTATCACTCACAGTTCCCGGACACATTGTGTAAAATCAGAATCAGAAAACAAAGAACAAGCCTCTCTGGAAGATGGTGTAATTGTTTCTGAGATCCCTGCCTCATCCTGTAGTCATTTTGGAAGGGACCACGTCTTTTCATAGGCCTCCTGGTGTTGCAAAGAACCTGGTTGTCTAAACTGAGTATTCCCATAGAAGTCTCCTCTCTTTAATTCTCTGACTTCTTTTTGTTTGTTTGTTAATTCTCACCCGAGGATTTTTTTTCACTGATTTTTAAAGAGAGTGGAAGAGAGGAGGAGAGACAGAGAAACATGGGTGTGAGACATCGATTGCTTGCTTCCTTCCTGCAGGTGCCACAACTGAGCCTGTAACTGAGGTATATGCCTGACGGCATTAAACCTGGGACACTAGCTGGGAGATTCTCTGGCTTCTTGAACTTCTTGTCTAAATGACAAACTCCCTTTTATGGTGACATTATTATGTGGTTGATTCTTTTTCTTTCTTTCTTTTTTTTGGCCACAGTATGGTGGCGCTTCTTATTTGGTTTTCATTGGTAGCCACCAACAGGCTATCAAGTCTCACCTAGAGACTATTTATAGCTGCACAGTTCACCTGTACTTCACCTCACACCTGACAAAGGCTTTCATGTCTTTAAGGAAGAATATTTGGGGAGGCTTTACTGCACTGTGGCTTAGAGCTAACATGATGGAAAATAAGTCTTTTTGATTCTGATGGAACATTCCTTCAGTGTTTTATTGTTTAATGGATAATTACTCCTTTGAAGTCATTTCTCTTATCTTCAGATATTTATTTGACATAATGCCAGTTCTGATTGGTCCAGAACGTAAGCACGAAACTGTCCTCCGTGATCTGCAAGCGCCACTGTTTGAACAACCTGGTGAGAGTCCAGCCTCCTGCTTTGAGGGAGGGAGGTAGGAAGCAGTGGCGCATAAAGACACCTGAGTCTCTCAAGGGCTGGGGATAACTTTCCCCCCTTTAACGTTGTTTTAAAGGCATCAGGTAGAGCTCTGCATACACCAGCCTTAGTGTCTCTGATGTGGGGGTACAGTCAAAGCCATCGAGCTATCTTAGAAGTCTATCCCAGCATTTCAGATGTTCTTCCCAGAGGAATACTTACCAGAGCATCAGGTATACTGTTGAAGTCAAGTGAAAGCACTTCTCAAAGTGACAAAGAGAAGCCCCTGGGAGTGGCCCCACTTGGTGAGACGATCTAAAGGAAGCTGGCCAGAGCAGCAGTGCTTGTGTCACTTCAGTAGCGAGACTGCCTTCGTGCTCCCGCATTGTGAAATGACACCCTGGGCTTTACTTTCAAGTTTTGATATTTTGTGTTGAAAAATATGTGTATAAATTTATTATTATTATCATTATTCTTTTATTAAAAATTTTTTAGTGTTGACATTATTGCAGAAGTCCTCTTCTCCCCCTTTGCCCACTTCTACCCTCCCCTGCCTACCCCATACCTTGGCTTTTACCAAATTATTACCTGTGTCCATGGTATATGCATATATGTCCTTTTTAAATTATTTAATTTAATGTAATTATTTTTATTGTTGACAGTATTACAGACGTCTCCCATTTTCTCTCTTTTTGCCCCCCTCCACCCAACTCCTGCCCCATCCCAGGCCTTCCCCACGCATGTATGTTTTTTAGCTATTTCCTTCGGTTTGTTAATTTTTGAGCAACTGGTAGTTGATACAAAATTAAAGTTTTCTTGAATCCTTTTTAGCAGTTAAAATACTATTGTATTGGTGCTAATTCCTGGCATAGCAGTTGGCACCTGAAGGAAGAGGAAAGGCAGGAGACCAAGTCATTGCTGAGGCTTTGCCACACTCTGTTGTCCTTTCTTTCTCTTTCAGGAACTCCTGTTTGGTTTTATATGCAAATTGCACCAATAAGAAATGAACATGAAAAGGTGGTCTTGTTCCTATGCACTTTCAAGGATATTACATTGTTCAAACAGCCAATAGAGGATGATTCAACAAAAGGTAATTTTCAAAGGAATTACTACACTTAAGAATTAGGCTGTCTTTTAAATATATTATTGTTATTATTATTTTAACAAAATCTATTGGTTGAACTCAAAAATAAAATTGTACTCCATGACTCTTACACATTCATACTAGTCATTGTCTGGATCATTTTTAATCATATTTTTGAATGGAAATAGCAAGTTGAGATAACAGTTACTTAAATTATAATAAGGGGAATTGAAAAAAGACATAAAGAAGAGATTTCTCAGAACATTATTAATTTAGGATTGATGTAAGGGGAGTTTCAGCAACTTATAACACGGTGAGTTTTAGAAACAAAAATTATAACTTGTGGGATGGCTTGGGTGAAATCTTGCTGGAACACAGTTGATTAATTTTTGCTAAATTGATTAGAGTTTGATTAATTGACTTTTTCAGGTTACTTTTCACCTTTTATTTATTTTTTTTAAAATATATTTTTGTTGATTTCAGAGAGGAAGGGAGATGGAGAGAGAGAGAGATAGAAACATCAATGATGAGAGAGAATCATTGATCTGCTGCCTCCTGCACGCCCCCTACTGGGGATCTAGCCTGATACCCAGACCTGTGCCCTTGACAGGAATTGAACCCTGTGGGACGCTTCAGCCCACAGGCTGACACTTTATCCACTGAACCAAACTGGCTAGGGTTACTTTTCACCTTTTAAAAATTGGGTTGTTGTAGATTCTCTTGGATAGATGTTGCTAGATTATGTAAAGAATAATTTTGTTATCAAGAGAGTGGCTAGAAAATGAAAACATTCTCATCGGAATCTTATTGACTATATTCAGAGATACTGCTATAGAAAACAGTAGTCAGTGGCATGGGATTTTACTCCCTTTGCTCTCATTTTATTCTCTTCAATTATGTTTAAATTAGAAATTGGTGTAATAAATGAAGAATTTAAGAAACCCTTAGGAAAAGTTTTTATGCAATGTGTTTAATAATCTCTTAGAAGACTAAAAATTAAATGTCTTCCTTTTTGCATTTGGCAAACATTGCCTTTTCTTATGTCTTAAAAATTGGCATAAAAGCTTTAATCTTTCCAACTGTAATCATAATTGTAGAGAAATTGCATTGCTCTTATTTCCTGCAGATAAAATCACGTGTATATTACTATAGCTGCTCAGTTTCTGGTTAGCATCAAATTGCAAGGAATATTTTACAATGTGCAAATCATTTAAAGCATGATATAAATCAATCCACTGTTGAATTTCTGAAAATGTGTGTATTAAATCATCTCCTGAAAGAATGAATAAAGCATTCACATTTGGACCTGTCCTACCTATTCCTATGCCTTTACTCATATACCCAGTGTCTAGGACAGGGGTGGGCAAACTTTTTGACTCGAGGGCCACAATGGGTTCTTAAACTGGACCGGAGGGCCGGAACAAAAGCATGGATGGAGTGTTTGTGTGAACTAATATAAATTCAAAGTAAACATCATTAAAAAAAAGGGTCCGGTTTTTTTTTTTTTTGAATCTTTGATCAGCTGCCTCTTCCACGTCCCCTACTGAGTATTGAGCCCACAACCTGTGCATGTGCCCTTGACCGGAAGAATCGAACCGACCCTTGAATCCGCATGCTGACGCTCTATCCACTGAGCAAAACCGGTTAGGGCCAAATGTATTTCTAATATATTAGTCTTCTAATGGAATAATTTTCTAATTATGCTCATTTGTTTGTTTGAAAATTCAAAGTTCTTCATCCAATAGCAGCAGAATACCTGTTCTTCTCAAGCTTAAATGGAGTGTTCATTAGGCAGATCCCATTCTGGCCATAAAACATACCTTGATAAATTTAAAAGAGTAGAAATCTTACAAAGTATATTCTTAGACAACAATGGAATTAAGTGAGAAATCAGTAACTGAAAGATAGCTAGAAAATTTCAAATGTTTGGAAATTAATACATTTTTAAATAGACCATGGGTCAAAGAAGAAGGCTTAAAATAAATCAGAAAAAATATTTTGAACTAAAGGAAAATAAAACACAACTTATCAAATATGAGGTATGCAACAAACGTGGTGCTTAGAGGGAAATTTATAACATTATATGCAAATATTAGAAAAGTAGAAAGATATAAAATTAATGACCTAAGCTTCCACCTTGGAAAAGGAAGCCAAAGAAGAGCAACTTAAGTCAAAACAAGCTGAAGACAGTAAATAAATCTTAGAGCAGAAATCAATGAAATAGAAAACAGAAAAACATTAGAGAAAATCACTACAATCCAAAGCTGATTCTTTGAAGAGGTTATTAAAGTTAACAAACCTCTAGCTAGGCTAACCTGAAAAATGGAGAAGGCACAAATTAATAATATCAGAAATTAAAGAAGAGCCATCCATGGACATTAAAGCACTGCAAAAAAATGGGTGTGGGGGGGCAGCTAGGTTGGGGAAGAACGAGGGCATATGTAATACTTTCAGCAATAAAGATTAAAAAAATACTTCAAACAACTCTACAGCCACCACATTGGTAATTTAGTTAAAATGGGACAATTCCTTGAAGATACAAACTATCAGAACTCACACTAGGGGCAATAACATGAATTGTCCTATAGCTATTAAATAAATTAATAAACTTCCCAAACAAGAAAATGCCTGGTGCAGATGGTGTTACTGTCAAATTCATAGTCTCTTCCAGAAAATAGAAGTAGTGAGACCTCTTCTCATTCTATGAGGCCAGCACTACCCTCACACCAAACTCAGAAAAAGATAATATAAGAAAGGAAAATTACACACCAGTATTTCTCATGAATATAGATGCAAAAATCCTCAACAAAAGAGAATACAACAATGTATTAAAAGAATTACACACAATGACCAAGTGGGGTTTAGTCCACATATGCAAAGCTGGTTCAACATTTAAAAATCAATCATTGTAATTCACTATATCAACAGGCTAAAGAAGAAATGTAATATGATCATATCAATTTGCATAGAAAAAGCATTTGACAAAACCGAACACCCATTCATGATAAAAACTCTTAGTGAAGTAGGAATGGAGAGGAACTTCATCAACTTGAGAAGGGAATGTCTATGAAGAACCTACAACTAAGAGCTGATGATACCTATTGTTTCCTCTAATTTACACCAAGTGATGTCATGGCACAGCTAATGTTGGCCAAAATGAGTATAATACTTTCTCACAGTTTTGATCTGCTGAACATTAAAGGTGGTGTCAGTAACTTTGTAGCCTATCTATGGAAAATGAAAGTTAGCAGCATTTTCTGATGACATTGGGGGAAAGGGTGTTAATATTAAGGGTTAAATTTTATTTTTCAAATTAATGTGTCTCCATTTTCCTGCCTTCACCTTCATCTCTGCATTTGCACTTCAGAATCACAGAGTTCTTTATCAGGTATAATCTCTTAAAATGCATAATCCATTCTTACAAAAAATGAATAAACTCCAGACAACACAGATCACTTGATTTTGAACTAAGTGCTTGATAGACATGCAAATTAGATTCTATAGGAAAAATCTGACCCCATTGTGGAAAGGATTCAACTATCTCTAGTGCCAGAATTTTTAGAGGAAGAGCTTATTTTGAATAGACGTTTATTTTGAGACTCCTCCACACTTTTCAAGTACATAACAGATTGCTGAAAAAAGTATTGCACAGGTAACTATGAATGGTGTGTATGAGTAACTTTCTTTTATTCATGCGAGTTATAAATTTAATATGAAGGATTCAACAGAGATAAAATATTTATGCCATGAAGTAATCATCCTACTATTGCTATAAAACTAGCAGTATGCGAAAGCAAGTTTTGAAACTTAGGCAAAATTTGTATCTTTCAACCTTTTAAGTTGAGTTAAGGAGACCATGGAACTTTTGGGAAACAGCAAGTGAGATTTTGTGATAAGACCATAATATCAAAATGATTTGGGGCTAAAGAGTTGAGGTTGGAGACAAGATTACTTTTCATTCAGCCGTGGGTTAAACAGAGTTTCTTAACACATTGAGGACGGATCACAAGAATTCTTGTGTTTTCTGTTCTAAGGCTTGTGGCCCAATCACGAGAATTCTTTAAAAAGATATTAGCTTGTAAGAACATGTAATAAGTAACTTCAAAATGCAATGGGTATTTAATTTTAAAGCGTGCCTTTAACATTTATGTAAAATGTTTTTTGTACTTGTTCAATAGAAACTTCTCTGGCCACTGGGTAAAGCAATAAGACCACTGGTCTGCAATGTGTTAACATGAGCCTTTTCATGACTCTTCTAGGACTATTTTATTTTCCTTGTTTATCTATTTTAATCATTAAAAAAACCCAAAGTACAAGTTGAGCACACAGTATGGGGCAAGCACTATTCTAGGTCCTGGAAATACAGAGTTCCTTCCCTCATCTCCTAATGGGTGGGACAGACACACATATGTATAAAGTGGAAGTTTTCTTCTGATTGTTTCTATTTTCTCAGTAATGTAGGATTCATGATTATCAATTGAGAGCAAAGATGGGAAAGGAGTGAGGAAGTGTTAAAGGTGTGAGGAGAAAGGAGTAGGTATGAACAGTAATCTGTGAGTGTGGAGAAGAGAGTGGGCAAAGGCAATCTATCAGGTTTGTGAGCAGCACTAATGTCTACTTGAGGCCAGTAGTCATGAGTTTCACTAGTATCTGTGAACATAATTATGTGTTTTACTCCACCCGTGTTAGGTCAAAGGTGTACAGATATAGAAGTAGGCGAAGAGTTGGATTTAACCAGAGTTAGAATTTGGTCAGGTGAGTAAGATGAAAAGAATCAGGGAGCTCAAGGATCAGGGAGCAGGATCAGAAGGTCAGGGAATTGAGGATGCTTGCAAGAGAGTAGGTTGAGAGTATTTACCGAGGATTTAGGAAATAGTGTTTTGGGATGCAGAAAGACAAGCGCATCCACATGCAGGCAAACCAGAATGCAACTTTTAATCCCAGAGCAAGTTTTACTTCTTATTGTGAAAAGGTGCCGTGATTGGAACAAGGGCCCGAATCTGTTGAAGTTTTGCCAAAATTGATTGGATTGACATCAATCTCCTACTTCTGGTACTTTTTACCAAGAAACATATGGTTGAAAGACTGAATATACTGGCTAAATCTGAATTTTATTTCTGAATGGTATCTGGGATAGTAACTATAAACTGACAGCAGCCAACTAATTTGAGTGTATCTCTTCTTCAAAATGAATTTTATGATCACCAAAACTTCATGCTCAGTTGATTTTTGCCTTTAAAATGAATGGCACCGAGTGATGGCAGCAATACCTTTGATTTATACCGTGATGGATGGTAGCAAAAACCATTGGAGAGGAAGGAAAGCAGTTTGGAGGAAGTAGTTAATATGTGGCAGGAACTTTATAGTCTTTATCGCACATTTCTATAATTCTGGAAACTACTGTTCTTATCTCATTTTACTGTTGAAGATCCTGACACCCAAGTCTCACTGATTTCCAATCCCATGTCATCTCTATGGCACGGTGCTGACTCATTCTTTCCAGTGGAAACTTATTGTTTGGGTTTAAAGATGTCCATTTTTCCCTACAACTTTTTCACCTTAATGGTATTTCCCCCTGCTCTTCTTTTTAACAAACAAAACAAAACAACAACAACAAAAAAACACAACCCAAAGCAAAACAAGCACAAGTTGAGAATACATGGGTTCTGACAGAATTTTACTGTTTTGAATCAACAGAATTTACTGAAAATAATACAAGGGGGCAAAGTGTTTTTGTTATCTTTTGTTCCTGGTATTGAGGTCTTGGAACTGTTGCTCAGGTAATCAGTCAGTGGTACTCAATACATCATTTATAATAATACAAAGGGGGAAAATTACAGCCAAGAAATCCATTCTGTTGATTAGCCATATGTGTTCTAAAAGAGATGGCTCAAATCTCTGCCCATTTATACTGTATAGTATTTTCAAACAGATTCCAAAATCGCCAAAACACTTGCAGTGTGAAATGTCCTGTGCCAAATAGTTATGGCATCTTTGTGCCAATAATTGAGACAAAAATTTTCTGTAGGATGAAAATAAGGGCAAAAATAGCAATCTTCCCCTGTGGGAAGCCAATGATTTTCTTTAGAGAGGAAACAACAGATGAAATATGAGTAATTATACCATGTAGTCTCTTTGGCCAAGAGTATAATTGTTTACCTAAGCTTTTTTTCTTATGGATTAGAATCTTGTGTTGCAGTCCAGTAGATTGATTTAACTGCCTCTGCAACTTCCTTTTATTTTTAAGATTAAGCAGTCCATGACATAGAGGTTAATTGCAACCCAATAGAGCTAAACTAATGTTTTATTAAGAAGGAGTTGGCATCCTGAGCTTTTAGGAGAACAAATGTTCTCATAATACCATGAACAACTTACAGAGCAACTATTAGGCTCTTCATATTCATCTGTCTGTTCACATTATCCTGTATCGACCACGTCTAAGTAACATCAGCGAACTGTGCTGAATAATCAGTCATACAGTTAGGTCTCTGTAAAGGTGAGATCAGTAAATATATCTCTGGGAGAAGTTAGAACTGCTGATGTGTTTTTTTTCCCTCTGACCTAGACAGTGTGGCTGCTCAACTTTTTCAAAGTTTGTACCGTGGGGGTTGGTGACAGATCAAATGAACTAATTTATCTAATAACATAGTCAGTTCTAGACGTGTCCAAGAGCACAGAAGGATAGGTCTAAGGAAATTCACTGTGGCATTGTTAGTGACAGTGAAAAATCTAGAAACCACTGATATGTGCATGAATAGAACATATGAATGATCAGGAACAAGCAAATGTCTAATTTTCTGAGATGATAAAGGTGGAGGCAAGAATCAGTGTCATGTGGGTGGGTGTAGAGGTAGAAGGATGGAAGGGAACTGGAACACTGTCATGTTTCTTACGGCTTTTGTTTCTTCAGTAACTTATTTGATGAGGTAATCTGCTGAAAGTGAGGAGAGGCAGCTGATAAAGGGGTCTTGAGAAAAATGATGACTATTTAGGAATGAGGATTACAAAAAAAAAGCCCTAAACCTAGAAAATGGGGGAACACATACCATTTGATAATTTGTACTCTTCCATGTGTCATTGAACTTATTCCTTCACTATATCCTCAATGTTTTTTCCAAAATATTTTCTGGGTGAACATTATTATACACAGGGGTTGAAAATAGGCTGGTCTTTTAATCCAATACTCAGATGTACCAAGGGGTATAACATCACCTGTCTTAGAAATATGAAACTTCAATAAGTAGTATAAGATTGACTTGGAAGTTTCTAAAAAATATTCAGTGCAATTATAATATTCAGTTGATGTAAGAAAGAGAAGTGACCACAAGGAAATATTTGAATACATATTTTGCCAACATATAGTTACCATGGTCTAAAGATGTTCTTGTCACTTTTGCCCAACAAAGCAAAACCAACCCTATACCATGCAAGGGGAGCACAGAATTTTGTGGACAGCTAGCCACGTTGGTTACTGGGACTGTATTATAGATATGAGCAAAACACAAAGGTCACACATAAAAATTACTTATTACTTTACAGCCTCACTTGAAATATATGATGAGTCTATATAGAAGTAAAATACTTTTGGTTGATACTTGTCATTAGTTCTTGATGTTATGCTATTTCTGAGATCATTTGAATATTATCAAGAATGTTGATTATGTGTGAAAAACAGACTTTCTCTTCTTATTTTTAAGGTTGGACCAAATTTGCCCGATTGACACGGGCTTTGACAAATAGCCGAAGTGTTTTGCAGCAGCTCACACCAATGAATAAAACAGAGGTGGTCCACAAGCATTCAAGATTAGCTGAAGTAAGTGTGAGATTAACTTTGCTTTCCAAGGTGGTGGTGGTGGTACATTACCCTCTTCGCAAATGATTCAGTATTGATATTTTTGGCTATTATTTTACAAATGCTTATCTGATAATTTATAATTCCCTTACAGAGTTATAGAAATTGCAGATAGTTCTTTTTATTTTCTCTTAATTTTGAAATTGGAAAGCAGTTCATGACATCCCAGGTGATGTCTGTGGAGTGTGAAGTGTCCTTTGAGCAAATGAGATAGGGAGTTCATGCATTCATCCATTTATGGATGCAGCACACACATATTGAGGGTTTGCTCTAAACTTGGTACTCTGCAAAGGAGGTAGGTATGAAATAAGCAATGGGCTCTATCATCAAGGAGCTAAAAACCTAGCAGAGGAATCCGGTAATGGAATGTGATAAATGTTATGACAGGTGCAGTGGGAGCACATGCGGGGCTCTGGAGAGGGCTACCTGAATGAGATGATAGCTGGGCTGAGTGAATCTTGAAGGAAAAATATAAGAGGCAGGTAAAGAGAGGCCAGCATATGCAAAGGCTCAAAATGAGATAGTGCGATGACTTTGAGAGTGACTTCAGTGTGGGTGAAGTTAGGTGGGGAAGGAAAGGTTAAGGTGGTATATAGTGAAACAGTGGTGGTTGGTGTCCCATATGCCAGGGAAGTGACATGACTGCATTCATGCTTCAGAGAAACCTCTTAATGGGAGATTGGTCCCAATGGTTTCCTTTGCAATCCCATATTTTTATTGCATTAATTTAAAAAGGTTATTCTAAGAAGAGGTCCATAGATTTCACCAGATTGCCCAAAGAGATCCATGGCACAAAAATGTTTAAGAACCTCTGCTTGACCTAGTGGCTCTGTGATGAATGGGTAGAGAGGGAAACCAGTTAAGAGTTTCTAGTGGACATTCAGCTGGGATGACCATGGCTTTAATCAAGGGATCCCGGAGCAGAAGTGGGCAGATTGCAGACACATCAAGATCAGAGTCAACATGTTTGTTGATAGATTAGAATTGAATGTGAAATAAGGAGATGAGTCCAGGTCAACTCTGTGTTTTTAGTGTGGACAACTAGGTAGATAGTGAGTGCTGTTGGTTAATAGAATGGTAGACATAAGAGGAGAAAGAGAAGGTTTGGAGGTAATGATAATGAGTTCAGTTTTGAACATACTCAGTTTGAAGTGCCTGACAGGAAATCTGAGTGGAGATTTATGGGTCAGGCCGCAGAGGGATATTTGGGTTTGCATTGTAGGCCTTGGTGTCACCTTCACAGATATGGCTACCAAAGCCAAGGATTAGACCATGTTACTCAGAGTCAGTGTATTGAAACCAGAGAGAAAAGGAATGAGCACAGAACTCCAGGGCAGCTCAAAGGTTTGTTGTTCACGTGTCTTCTGTAATCATCATTTGTCTTCCTGATATGAAAGATGCCAAAAAAGCTGATCAAGGTACCAAAACTATGCTGAGCATTTACTGGGGATTCACAAAATATTCTGAGATAACTGAGAAAAGAGAAATTAAATGCATGTGTTCATCAGTTTGTTCTGCCGGAGAAAGGTGAGTTGAAGTGCACAGGAGTAACTTTCTTCACTAGCTAAAGATATTAGTTTGGTTTGGAGAGGGTTAGGAATTAAGTATGTTCCTTGAATTTAAAGGGTTCTGCACTTGTTCTTGGACCATAGCTGACAGAGGGACTTGTATTGTTTTCTGCTATAAATAGACCTATTAGCTTGGGGAGAGAGTCATACTTTTATGAGCGGACATGTTTATAAAAGCCCAAATAAGACTTAGCACTAAATATTAACTAGTAATAATCATCACAATATTTTTAAAAAGATGATATGCAATTGGTACAAGATTTAAATAGATAATTAGATACAACTTCCTTTTTCAATAATGCTTGTTACTAAGTACTACTCATTTTTGAAGCAACTTTTTTTGGGGGCCTTGAGTTGTCTGTTTCTTTCTACAGATCAAGCTGAAGTGTAGGAGTTTGTTTCTGTGACTGCTGACTTTTATAGTCATGATTCTTTCTGGGTCTTAACTATACCCTATTTAGAGCTTTCCTTTTTTTGTTAACACATTGGACAAGAACAAGAGGAAAGGGACCATGAAGAGGAAAAGGAAAATTTTCTACATTAACACCCGAATCACTCATGATTTTTTTTTCTCTCTACATCAAGTGGAAAGTTTCTCTTCCGTTGAAAGCTCATCATTTTTACTTTTATTTTTGAGGAACTCTCATTCTGGTTTCTTCTCATCTGGTTTTTTTTGCTTTGCTTTTTTGATTATTGTTAGTTTCTTTATCAGTCATTCCTAATTCACAAACCTGAATCAGATACAAAACTACTTTCTGTCAGGACTTAGCCTTGGTTTCAGAGAACATACAAGAAAAACAAGGTTCTCAATATATTTAGTCAGATATCCAAGGACTGACCCAGGACAAGCACCAAGTTAGCACAAAGATATTGTCTTTCCAGGTGTTCTCAGGATCTTATGATTTGCTCAACCAGAGTATTTGGACTTGCTGTTGAATTTCAATAGCTCTTTTACTTTCCCCAAGACAATTACATTTTATTTTAACTCCACTGGGACCTCTAAATTTGGAGCTGGTCTCCAGTTTCAGGGATCCTGGTCACCATGTAGGCAATGCACCAGTTTTCTAGATGCACTGACATCCTGCTGATTGGCTTCAGCTTCTCCCTTTTATACTTGGTAGAGGCAAACATACCACTGTCCATGGTTCTGACTCCATTAGAGTGAACACTCAGATATTCAGAGAGAAAGAATGTATCTGTATTGGTACAAAAATACACCAGAAAACTTTATTTTATCTACCCCCCACCTAAGGCTTATTGCTTAGGAAAGTACAAATGAGAATAAAGAGTTGTTACTGAACTGGTTTATAAAAAAGCCCCAGTAAGGGAGTTAAGATTAAAGTAGTGCTCTGTATGTGAGAAAGATCAAAGCTTAAGCATATACCCCTTTAGTTGTTGCCATTCTTTTTCCTCTTCCTCTTCTTTTTTTTCTCCTTCTCCCTCTCTTCATAGCATTTTGGAATCACTTTATATATGCAAATTACTGTCTGAAGAATGGGGTTCTGAATGTCTAAAGAAATAGAAGATAATGGTTTACTTTGGACTGTAAATTATAATCACTTGGAAAGGTTCTGAAAACCCACACAAAATTAACAATTATTTTCTGCGGTGGGGTATAGGTATGAGTATACTGTGCTTTTAAATTTTTTCAGATGATTCTAGTTTGTAACCAGATTAAGAAATACTGAACTCAGGAGTGATCCCATTTCATCTCTAGAGGATACAGCCTACATTATTCCTGGGTACCAAGCACGGTGGATTTGTCTTTCTGTTAGCAAATCATGTAGGGCCCGCAACACTGTTAGAGCTCTGTGGGATGTTTGAATTTCTATTAATAGTTTAAAGAAGAAATGAGCTTCAACTCCTTTTCACAATTTCTAAATTCCAGGTTCTGGAAAGCAATGCTAAATCCTGTTACCATGCCCAAGGCTTCCTAGACCTCCACTCTTGCTCTGTCCTCTGCTTTTTTGGGCGTGTCTTTACTTAGACCTAATCAAAGTAAGTCAAGGTTCATATAACCTTGCACTGAAAAATTTTCCATTTGTCAAATAGGTATGGAGAAGCAAACTTGAATATTTATTTTTTTTCCCCTAAAGGAAATTTACATCTGGATAGGAAACACAGTATTCTTTTAAGTTCCGATTGAAGGGAGAAAAGGAAAACATAGGCTATAACATTTTTAACCCCGATATCACTGTGCCAGTTATTAAGGCCCTTGCTGAGTCCCACTCAACAACATCACCAACATAGGGTTCAGCAAGGCCATCAGAATTAAAGTTATGCGCCCTGAGGTGCTTAAGATGTGTGAATAACACTGTGTCACCCAAATAATTGTTGGACAGTCAGTCAGTGAGACACATGTGATTCCATGCATGCTTGCCAAGTGAGTGTGCAGAAGGCACTCCCAGAAGTGGATGTCCAGCAGTGCTGTGGGTCAGTGTTGGTGTTGGAGGAGGCCATTGAGAAGAAGTGATCGCTGTTTGACCCTTCAGATGGACCTGGGCAATTGGTCCCCTTCCCCTGTCCTTGGAATGCATGCTCTGTCCACCCTTCCCACAGTGGGAGCCATTTTCAAGGACATAGTCTTGAGAGAGCTCTATGTTAAGACCATCAGTACAGCATGCATGACTGAGCCCAGTGCAGGTCTACATGTAAACTTTCAAGATTCTGGTGGGTAGGTGTAGAGATCTACTCATCTGCAGTCACCCAAGATGAGCCTTGTGCAGAAGTTCCCTTGCTTATTAAAACTGTCACCTACCATCTGGAGTGGTCTGCCTCTTTATTCGGTCTCTTACCCTCTGCATATGGTGCCTGAATTTGTGCATCAATAGTTGGTCACTGGAGAAAAAGCTGGATGGAGCAGCAGTCAGATCAACTTTGTAGAAGGATTGGACTTGGGATGACTTCCTTTGAAAAAACTTTGGTAAAACTCAGGAGAAGAAGGAGATGGAATCGAATTTGTGCATCAATAGTTGGCCACTGGGGAAAAAGCTAGATGGAGCAACAGTCAGATCAACTTTGGTAGAAGGATTGGACTTGGGATGACTTCCTTTGAACAAACTTTGGTAAAACTCAGGAGAAGAAGGAGATGGAATTATAGGGCGTGACTGGCCTTGAAACCAGAAGTCATGATAATGGGCTGTGGTTTGACTGCCAGTAAGTTTGAATTCATTACTGACTGTGCAAAGATGTCCACATTACTTATATGTGCATTTTCTCTCTTTTTTAGGTTCTTCAGCTGGGATCAGATATCCTTCCTCAGTATAAGCAAGAGGCACCAAAGACGCCACCACACATTATTTTACACTACTGTGCTTTTAAAACTACTTGGGATTGGGTGATTTTAATTCTTACCTTTTACACCGCCATTATGGTTCCTTATAATGTTTCCTTCAAAACGAAGCAGAACAACATAGCCTGGTTGGTGCTGGACAGTGTGGTGGACGTTATTTTTCTGGTTGATATTGTTTTAAATTTTCACACGACCTTTGTGGGACCTGGTGGAGAGGTCATTTCTGACCCCAAGTTGATAAGGATGAACTACTTAAAAACTTGGTTTGTGATCGATCTGTTGTCTTGTTTACCTTATGACATCATCAATGCCTTTGAAAATGTGGATGAGGTAAGTTTGTCCTTTTTTTTTTTTAACATGATGGATCATGTTTTGAGAAAATTAAGATAAAAGGAACTTGTAGATAATCAAAACTTCTTTTTAGCTACCAATGAGTTTTTATCTGCTTTTTCTACTTGATTTCTGGTTGAAAAGACTAATAACTAGGAAAATGGCTGAGGTTGGAAGTTGTGGTTGGGAGAATTGGAGGCTGTGGTTGGAAGAGGTGGAGCAGAAGAAAAACAGCAACATTGGAGTCAAATACAGTTCATGAAATGGATAATTGATTGAAAGTTGATTAAATACATGTATTTACTTTAGAAAACTGTAGCATTTTAAAACTCCATATATCCATAGCTCTTTTGTTACCATATATACTAGATATATATAGTAGCAGTGGTTGGATTAACATAAGAAGAAAACTTTTGTGGCAAAGTAGTTTTGAATTTTTGCCTTTTTGGTTTCTTTATAGCTTCTTCTGTAAATGTATCTAAGTTTATTTTCAGCGAGAGACTGTATTAGATGTCTTCTGATATCTTGTCCAATTAGAGATTCTGCTAATTCAGTGTTATTCGCACAACAAAAATACTTAAAACATGTATATCTTCAAACAATTTCATCCGGAGTTTCTTAGCCTCTAATTTAATAGTGGATAATTTCAACTTGCTACACCAAGCTAATGCGATGCAGCCAGTTGTCTCAACTAATAATATATAAATGAGCCAATATAGAATATATCTGTTATTAAAATATTTTCATAATGATATTACAAACTTAATTTCCCTGAAGATTCTATTCTGTCCTTGAAGACTGTCAAATGGAAAACTCTCCACTATGTTGTTGTTGTTGCTGTTGTTATTCTATGTGTGTTGGGAGGTAGATCTAAACTTTTCTTCAGTGACTTTCCCCCCCATAAAATTTTCTATTTTCAATCAACTTTAAGTATATTTAAAAACCTATTTTGCCTGAATGTTACATATAGACATTATATCTTGATACTGTACATGTAATTGTTAGTTTAAAAATTATGGTGAGAAAGGAATCATAGTAATTTATTTCCTAACTAGGGATTTTACCTATATCAAGCAATTAAAGGTACATTTCTTTCTTTCCAGTTTACCTTCTGGAAAGGGTTGAGAGGAATTGGTTTTAAAATGTTAATCATGTGATAAGGAGATAATAAGAGAATTTATATTAAACTCACTAAATGGATTAATATATTAAAATTAATACATTCAGATTTCAGTTATTTAGAACATAGACATAAAGATTTCAAAAAATAATCAAAGGATTGATTCAATTCATAGGAAAGAAAATACATTAAATACATTACATAATAAATGCATTTGGTATAATATATAAATACATCAGACGGTCCTCAGCCTCATTCATATGAAGGAAAATACAAAGTAAAATAACAAATGCCACTGACATACTATTTTTAGTAATCACATTGTTAAGATCAAATGGCTGCTAACACACGAGGCTGGTGAGTACTGTGGCTAAGGAGGTGCGCTGCTCACATCTTCCTGCAGGAGAACTGCTGTGTGGAGCACACCTAGTGTCCTGCAGGATCCGGCTCTGGTTTGGGAAAGCCAGTTGTTAGCAGCTTTCAAACTCAGCATTCAGTGAGTCATCACACTGGCATACTGGTGGCTTGAAACTGCCCAGAGTGGAATATTTACACCCAGAAAGCTGCAAATGCTACAAATACAGACCTTTTTTTAACTTGCTGTAGAACCGGTTGTTCATCATTTACCAACACACTGCTGAACACAGTTGAGGACAGCTGCTGAATTTTCTGATCTGCTGAGGTTCACACACTGCAGCCCCATTTCCCCAAGGCTAGGAATTTCCCCAGTGACTAAGGATGGGGGTGATATTATAATTCACCTATTCCTGATCATTGTAGAACTCCCTATTGAGCAGTTTTTGCTCTGGACTTCCCCTTTACGGGCACTGTAGTCTGAGGCTGTTGCTACCCAATCATTCCTTCCCTTCTTACAGGTGTCAGAACTGCACTGTGGTCCTCCCTCCTCCCTTGATCCTTCCCAGGCATTTATGTCAGTAAATTTCGTGCACATCTAACCCTGACTTGGCCTCACTCCCAGGGGACTTGAGTTGATAAAGTGATGGTGTGGGCACTCTCATACATTGCTCCAGGGAGTATAAATTGGTAGAACCTCTATGAAGACTAATTGGCAATATTTGGTTTTATAAAAGAGCAGAAGCTAGAGGAAGCTACTTTAAATTGTTTGGAGGATTCTTTTATTATTTGCTTCCTTTGTCACCAAACAGTAAGATTATGTACCTACCTCTTGGCTTTTCAGTTTTAGGTCTTGTCTTTGACTTCTCACTATGGAATTTGAGGTTTTAACCTTCTTTCCCCTCCTGTCCTCACTATATACATGCACTATTTCCAGCACCCCCTTCTCACGATATAGATTTATCCTTTTGGTTCAATAGATAGTAGGTTTTTATACCATTAAGATTACAAATATGCTACTTATAACTACATTTCAGCTATAATGCTCTGTTTACTTTTCCTTTTATGTACTTTCCATTTTCCTGAGAGTTGCTAACGGTCTGTTTTTATCATTTGCTTGTCACTAATCTCTCTATCAATTGTCTAAATCTCTCATTATAATAATGAAAACAATATTCTATCAACATCATTTTCTTAAACAAATATCTCTTCTTTCTACCCTCCCACCATATTGACAGTTTGGCTAGCTATACTATTCCAGGCTAGAGATCATTTCTCTTCATAATTTTGCAAGTCATATGCCACTGCAGTCTACCTTCTAATAATTCTGTTAAGCAACTCGAAGCCATTGTGATTTCTGATCCTTTACACCTGACCTATTTTCTCTTTCTAAAAGTTTGGTGTATCTTTCTGTCGCAGAGTTCTGTAACTTACTCATGAAATGCCTTAGTGTGTGTCCATTTTCATTAGTTTTCCTGAGCACTGACTGGGTGGTCTTTTCAATCTGGAAAGAGCATGTCTTGATTTCTTCTTATGTTGTTCACCTCCTCCCCCTTTTCCTCAGGTTTTTTTTTTCTTCCAGCAATCCTTTTATTTGGATATTGTACTTACTGGACTAGTCCTATAATTTCCTTGGTTTTTGTTCCCCTTTTCTATTTCTCAGTATTTTATCTTTTTCCTATATGTTCTGGGAGGTATCCTCAATATTATTTTCTAAGTTTCTTTGTACCTAATAATGTTTTTTTTCTTTTTTTGCTTAAGGTCTATTGGCTTGATACTATTAGGGGGATGGGGGGACTATAGGGGGGTGAGGGCACATTTGTAATACCTTAATCAATAAAGGAAAAAAAAAAATGGAGGGGGGTGAGGACACATTTGTAATACCTTAATCAATAAAGGAAAAAAAACTAAATTCAATTTGACATATATTTCTATCCGTTAACTTTTTACCATTCTGGATTATTATACTGTAGCTGTATTTTTTATAAATAGTCTATAGATTTTGAAAATCTCCCTAATTGGCAAATTTAATCTATGTAAATTTACTGAGATGAATTACACTTTAATTTACTTATAGGGTATATTATTTTCCATTTTAAACTGCTTTTTCTTTGCTTTTCTCTGTGTTTTTGATTTTAGTTTTCTTCCTCTCTGTTATGTTTTGGGTTGATTGAAGTTTTCTTTAATCTCCTGGGTCTCCCCACTGGTTTGGAAGTTTTTCTAATTGATTACTCTTAACACCAGGACCAGTATTTTCACATCAACATTTGACTTATTGTTGTCTTTTCTCTTCTCCTCAATAATTCAAGGACCTCTGTTCATTTTCTCATCTTTCAAATTTTTATTGTTTTGTACTTTGGTTCCACATTGTTTTTAACTTTCTCTTTTTAGTTATTATATTATTGTCTTATTTAATTACAGTATTTATTTAGTGTTATCCACATGTCTACCAGTTTCTTTGCTGATACAATTTTATATGTTTTTGGCCATCTATTTTTAGTTCCGTTCCTGTAGGTTGCCTCTTCATTATCTATTACATAATATCCAACTTTCTGGAACATACTTTTTATAGGAAGCCTTCTTACATTATCCCCAAGCAACTCTAATGAGTATCTTCACCATATTTTATCTTTACTCATGTGTACATTCACATATTGAAATTACTTTTGTTTTGTTGCTTTATGTGTGTTCATGAGCACTGTACCAGTTGTCTGGTGATCTGGGTGTTGTGCCTTCTCTAGGACATATTTGTTGTGAATGGTTTCTCTGGCTGTCAGTCCTAACTGTAAAAAAAGAGAAGGAATGCCTGACTGACTTATATCACAAGGTAATTATAAGGAATATATGGGAAAAGAGACATGAATGAATTTTGCTTGTAGAACTCTTCCTGTCCGAGGGGATATTATTATTTCATTTCTGTTTGTTTCTTTCTTCAGCTTGATTATAAGCCCTGTGATGGTGCAGAATGTGGTCCATCTCCTTGGTGATCCTTTTTCTGCTCTGAGTACTTAGTGGTGACTCATTGACTTAAAGCAATGAAGTGTCAGCAAGGTTTAGGAAATTGTACAATGACATAAAACAAACTAGAACTTAACAGTGAGGAAGTGAGCTAATGGTGGCTTGGGAAAAGGCGAGGGTGAGTCTGAAAATCACAGTGTGATCCTTTAACATGATGCAGGCCCACAATGACTTAGAGGCCTTAATAACACTCTTTATTTTCAAGACTGTCTCAATTGCTGTGCCCGCCGAAGGTAATTTGATTTACCAGGAATTCATGAACTGGATATGTGACTTTTTAAAAAAGAGAACTTGGAGGCAGGGAAGACAGCGTCCCTTAAAGAAAAGCATTCTGTTTCAAAAGAAGTAATGCAGATTTCCTCGAAACCATAACAGGGTAAAAGATGTTGTCACTTTGTATCCAAGCAATAGAAACAAGCTGCCTCGTTGGAGTGCATTTGAAGACAGCTCTGGGAAGTCCAGAAAGCGTGATTTCTGGGAGAGGAGAGAGAGCCGAGTTAGAGAACATCAGAAAAAGACGGGGAAGCTGCAGGTAACACGCTGTTTGGTAGCATAATTGGGCTTAGAAAACATACTTGGGGAATTCAGAGGACAATGAGTGGTATCTGTAAGTGGTAAACATGACAAACTAGGTCAGTACAAGTGGCAACTGGGAAAAACATCACTCCTCATGCATTGTTTCAGGAGGCAAAATAAATGGGTCAGTGACTGCAGAGTGGAAATATATAAAAATATTTCTAATTTTCAGAAAAGCTTATGGTAAGTAATTTTCTTTTTAAAAACCGTTTACACTATTACAGATGTCCCCATCCTCCTCACCCCTCTTTGCCCATTACACTCAGCCCTTGCTCTCTCTTCCCTCTGACCAACACCACACTATTGTCTGTGATCTATGGGTTGTGCATATACAGGGTGTCCCCCCCAAATGTATACACACTTTAACAGCTGATAGCTCAGTTTTGAAAATGAAATGTATTTTAATAATCATTGCCTTTATAATTATTCAAAGTGTGTGTATACATTTTTTGGGGACATTTTATATGTTCTCTGGCTAATCCCTTCACCTTCTTTCATCCAGTCCCCCCTTCCATCTCCCCTCTAACAGTTGTTGGTCTGTTCCATATGTCCACGCCTCTGTTTCTATTATGTTTGTCAGTTTATTTTGTTCATTAGATTCCACATATAAGTGAGATCACATGGTATTTGTGTTTCTCCGACTGGCTTATTAATAATTTTAAAAATTTTAAATGAATTATGCTGGTCAAGTGTCTACCTGCATCACTTCATTTTAGCATATATGTTTACATTGTACATTTTTATTTCTTATCTAATCATCAAAATAAGAATTGTAACTCAAAGAAGCTAATGATGCCTGTACATTTTAATGACTTTTGTCAGAATCTTTTTGTCCCTTTCATTGAATCTTAGACCCTCTTCCAAAATAGCATGTTAGAAATTGCCATTCAATACATTTGATTGCCATTTTTTCCATTAAAGCTTATAGATAAATAAAAACAATGTTGGAGTGGTATAGGTAGGAATTATGTAATTTTTTTTTTTTTAGTTTTTCTAGTTTTAATCTTATTGAATCCATAGAAACACTGCCCAGTCCACCTTGGAATTGATTGATTTTTCTTATCAGTGAATTTGCCTAGCTGGTAAGAAACTTTATATTTAAGGACAATTTTAGGTTCACAGCAAAATTAAAAGCAAAGTATAGAGACTTCCCATACAGAATTTGCCCCCATACATTCATAACTTCTCTCATTATCAACATCCTCCGCCATATCTATTTATTACAATTGAACCTACATTGGCACATCATTATCACTCTAAGTACATTGTTTACATTGGTGTTGTACAGTCTTTGGGTTTTGACAAGTGCTTAATGATATGTATCCATCATTATATTAATGTACAGAGTACTTTCATTGCCCTAAAAATCATCTGTGTTCTGCTTATTGATTCTTTGTCCCCTGAACCCTAGAACCACCTGATCCTTTTACTTTCTCCATAGTTCTTCCTTTTACAGAATGTCATATAGTTGGAATCATACAGTATGTAGCCTTTTCAGATTGGCTTCTTCACTTATTAATATGCATTTAAGGTTCTTCCATGTCTTTTCATGGTTATGAACTCATTAAAAAGAAAAACTACTGAATAATATTTCTTTGTCTGGATGTACCACAATTTGTTCAGTTTGTTCATCCAATTACCTACTGAAGGATATCTTAATTGCTTTCAAGTTTTAGTAGCTATAAATTAGCTGCTATAAACATCTGTGTGCAGGTTTTGTGTGAGCATAAGTTATCAATTCATTTGGGTAAATATCAGGAATATGTTCAGAAACTGCCAAAGTATCTTTCAAAATGGGTGTACCATTTTGTATTCCACAAACAATGAAATAGAGTTCCTATTGGCCCACATCCTCACCAGCATTTGATGTTGCCAGTGTCTGGATTTTGGCCATTGTAAGAGATGTGTAGTGATATCTCACTGCTGTTTTAATTTGTAATTCCCTAATGATATATAAGGTTGGACATATTTTCATATGCTTATTTGTGATGAATATTGTCTTTGTCATGTGTCTGTTTAGATCTTTTGCTCATTTTGTAATTATGTTGTTAATTTTCTTATTGTCAAGTTTTAACTCTTTGTATGTTTTGTATAATAGCCCTTTATCAGATATATCTTTTGCAAATATTTCTCCCAGTCTCGGCTTGTCTTCTCATTTTCTTTTTTAAATACATTTTTTTTATTGCTCTTAGAGAGGAAGGGAGAGAGAAATAGAAACATCAATTATGAGAGAGAATTATTGATTGGCTGCCTCCTGCACACTCCACACTGGGGATTGAACTCACAACCTGGGCACATGCCCTGACTGGGAATTGAACTGTGACCTCCTGGTTCATAGGTTGACACTCAACCATGCTGTACAGGCTCATTTTCTTGACAGTGTCTTTCACAAAACAGGGTTTTAAATTTTAATGAAGGCCAGTTTATTAATTTTTTCTTTTATGTATTGTGCCTTTGGTGTTATATCTGAGATATAATCGCCATACCCAAGGTCACCTAGATTTTCTCCAATGTTATCTTCTAAATGTTTTATAGTTTTTTGTTTTACATTTAGGTTTATGATCCATATTGAGTTAATTGTCATGAAGGGTGTAAAGTCTATGACTCTCTTCATCTTTTTTTTTTGCATTTGGATGTCTAATTATCCCAGCACCTTTTGTTGAAAAACTTCCTTTGCTCCATTGTATTGCATTTACTCTTTTGTCAAAGATTAGTTGACTATATTTATATGGGTCTGTTTCTGGGGTCTCTATTCTGTTCCACTGATCTATTTGTCTATTCTTTCACTGATACCTTACTGTCTTGATCAGTGTAGCTTTATAACAGGTACTGTCTGTCCTCTGACTTTTTTCTTCTTCAGTATTGTGTTGGCTACTCTTCACAATTTTTTCCTCTCCATATAAAATCTAGAATTAGTTTATCACCAAACACAAAATAACTTGCTGAAATTTTGATTTGGATTATGTTGTAGCTATAGATCAAGTTGAGAATAACTGACATTTTGCTAAATTGAGTATTTCTATCTATGAACATGAAACATAACTCCATTTATTTAGTTCTTTGATTTCTCTCATCAGAGTTTTGTAGTTTTCCTCATATACATCTTATATATATTTTGTTAGATTTTTATCTAAGTGTCTCCTTCTTGTAGACAATAGGGCATTATCCTTTGGCCACCATGTTCACCTCTATTTTCATGAGTTCCTTTCCATTAATATTCTTATTCTCTAATATATATATTCTTTCTGTATGTTTAGGGATTGCCTCAGGGTTTATTTAGGTCCCCATGCTGGGATCTCCCATTGGAAGTGTAAAACATTGTGAACAAATTAATACAAAGACGAAAAAAGGCACAATCACTAAACTCAAATGTACCTACCTTCTAGTTTGAAAGAAAAATTTATTTGCTCACACACTATTCAAGGTTGTGAATAAAAGAGATTGTAAGTAAAAGAGGAGTCAGTATGAGGGAGGAGATGGGGAAAGGATTGGAGAATGGGTAAGAGTCAGCTACAGGTTTCAAATTGGAACACGGTGGCAATGGTCTGAGCTGTTAAGTTCTATTCCAGGTGCGGATAGATGGTATTGGATGCTATCAAGGATGGGTAATAAATAGACATCTTTCTTATATTTGAAAAATTTGGTTATATTCCAAGAATATATTCTTTTGCATGAGTTTTCCACAGAGACAAAGCAGTCTGTATAACTGAGGGAATTAGCTCTGGGAGGGTAGGAAGTAACAAGCAATGAATACAGCAATGAGATTCCTTTATTAGATTTTTTTCTATACATGAATAGAGATTTTTATCTGTGCTGACTTTCATGTATGATGAATGCTTCCTATTGTTAAGCATTAGGTAATGATTTTGATATAGAGGCAAAGAAGGTGGAAATATATTGCAATTTGTATATTATGAGTATTATTTACTTATTTTTCCCTTAACTAACTATGGGTACTCACATAGAAATTGCTCTTTACTGTTTTCTACATAGTCATTATTCCTATGCTTGAGAATATATCATTTCCTCACTCTTCTTTGAAGGAGTTTCTAAACTTTCATTCCTACTCCATTTGGTCTTTTTATGACTTTGTTTTATTCCATGATTTCATTTATGTTTTCACATAACAAATACTAACTGACAAGAAACATGATTATCTTTATATTGGAATCCTTTACCTTGAAGAAATCTGTTTTTTAGGCATTGTGGATAAAGGATTAACAAAAGCATTTCTCTGTCTGCATGAGAATTTTACCTTTGGTCAACTGTCTTCCTTTTCCCCCAGGTAACTGATGAAGGAAATATGTTATCTATGCTTCTAGGCCAGTGGTAGGCAAACTGCGGCTCGGCAAACTGTGACTTAAGAGTTAATCAGTCTTTAGGAAGTTCCTATGAGAAATCAAGCCATTTTTCTAGGCATGGGCATGGAGTCCTGGAAAAGTAAAGCCACGCTAAGGACAACAGAGGCCTAGCACAAAGCCACGTTAACATAGTAAGTTATGGTTTCAGTTCTGAGTGTACAAGCTGAGTGTGAAGTTAGACAATTTTAGCTTTAAGGCCTTTCAGTCTAGATGGTTTCAGTACCTGCCAATTGAGTCTCATTTTTACACTTCTGAGTTGTTCCCTGGAGGAAAGAGCGCAAGCAGCACAGCTCTGTGGACCTCTGCACAGACAGTTATGAGGTCAAAGCCTGTGGAAGAAGATGCCTGATGCGGCCCCACCGATAAACAGTGATTTCTGCCCTATATCCTCGGAGTCTACTGAGAACAAGCATAGTCTATAACAGTCTTGTGAGTCTGAGTGTTCACTTGGTCAGCACTGCAGACACAAATATGGACTCTATAATTAAATGCCTGGTGTGCATTTTTCAAGAAGATGTTAGTTTTCACGGTGATTTGTTTGTGTTTAGGTCATTGTGTCAGTAAAAATCAGCATTTTCAGTTACCTTCCCATAGGATGAGTTATAAGTGGCCATACTAAAAAGTTGTTGTTTGAGCCTTTGCAGATATTGCAGTTGCTTTGGCCACAGTGAAGAAGAGGCCTAGATGACAGGAGCTTGTGCAACAATAATTTTATAATAATTACATCTAGACTAGCAGAAATTTTTACCCAAATAGAATCCTGCTGGAATTTTAAAACCAGTTGTATTTCTTGTGTTCAATATTGACATCTAACAATTAAGTTTAATAAAAGCATATCTATTTAAAGACAGTGTTACCTGTATTGGTAAAGAAATTAATCATAATTAGGAAATACCATCTCCCTGTACTGGAGTCTGTCAGTGAATAAGATAAAGTTATATCACTAGGACTGTTCATTTCTGCTCTTCGTGTATGTTAAGCATACATTAAAGCTTTAAGCATATATACATAATTTCAAATAGTAATATGCTCTACAAATAATAGTACAAGGCATTAGACAAAAGATAATGATTGGAGTGATCAGCATTGAGCGATGTAGGAAATCTTGTAGTGAGGGCTAATTGCAGCTCTTAGGTTAGGAATTTATTTCAGTTGCAAAGAAAAGAGACTCAAGGGACCTCAAATGGTGGGAGATTTAATATAAGGGTAGATTTTTTGGAACATTGGAAAAGAAACAATGGGACCTTAGGAACTAGTATATGGTCCTGGACCATGGCAGCTCTGGGAACCTCAGCACAGCCAAGTTGTAATATTAGGAAAGTGAGCCCGAAAGTGGGCACTAGGTCGAAGGGCTGGGAAAAGAGGAAAAAAACCTACAAAAATAGAGCTACTCTTTGACCACTTTCTCCACATGCCTCACACACTTGCTTTGCCAGTTTTAAAAATTATATCCTTAACAATTTCATCGTCATGTATTATCATAAAAATGGTTGGAAAATAGTCACTTTTAGAAAATAATTTTGGAAGACATGACCATTCACTCTGTTCTGTAAGATGTCCCAAAAATCTATACACACACTTTGAATAATTATAAAGGCAGTGTTCATTAAAGTACATTTCATTTTCAAAATTGAGTTATCAGCTGTGAAAGTGTGTATATATATATTTTTGGACGTCCTGTATTTTTGCAGAGTTTGTAGGTCTTCACTTGAGAGTCCCCCTATTAATGTGATTCACTTAGTCCTGTCAATATACTTATCTATTTTTCTCTTTAATGACTGCATTCTTACCTTCTCTTCTTTTTTTTCTCGTGGCTCCCATTCCTGAATCTTTGTAGCTTTCACTACATCATGGCCACATCAGCCTTTCTCTAACTTAACTCTCACTGCCTTCTGCATCATTTCCTCAGCATTTCTTGGACCAGTTACTCATACTATAAAACAAGGGTCTTAACCTATTCAAGGATGGAGATAGTTAGGGGAAGTATCTGAGGAGGTGACAGTTAAGCCCAGACCTGCAAGATTAATAGGAATTAAGATGCATACACAAAAAGGAGTGGTTGGTGGATTAGGGAGAGTGTTTTAAACATTATGTTTGGAGACCCCCAGGTGAGAGAATATGACATTTTTGAAGAAAGGAAAGAAGTTTCTTTGACTGGAGTACAGAGAACAAAGACAGAGAAGCACAAGATGACACTGTAGAGGCAGTCAGGTTGTGGTAAGGAGTTTGGATTATTGTAAAAGCAACAACAAGTTATTGAAGGATTTAAAGCATCCATCATCATAGTTTTCTTGTACATTTATCATAATGTTTAGGTGATATACTTATTTTTAGGGTGCATGTTTTTATCATGCTTTATATTTGCTGTAGACCCAATGGATATCAAAGAGAAAGTCTTTTCCATGAGAAGCATATAAAAATTTAATGCATTATGGATATGGCTGAACATCAATGTCTGTTCTTCATCTTTCTATCTATCTGATGATGCCACCATATTTGATAAGAATATAGATTGGCTAACATAAATTATTTAAATTGAAGTCCTCTACTGAAGCATGTTAACTAATGCATGGAGTAATGAGGATTATTTATTTCCTCATGGATCTTTTGGTAGCATGAGTTGGAGAAGTGAATTCTGAATAGGAAGAAGGCAATATAATTTGTTATCTGGGTTAGAAGTTCAGGTAACAAATATAGTTTTCAATTTTCTTTTAGTCTTTAAATTGTGCTGTACAAAAGGAAATAGAAATGGACTATGTAGTCATCCACGTATGAAATCTATTTAGAATAAGAACCCAATGGTTTTGAAATGGAGTTTATTATTGTTTGATAGTTTTCATCTAGTTGCCTGATATGGTACTACTTGTGAAGATGAAGTAACTATTAATTATTAATTATAACATTAGTGCCAGAGGAGTAAGAAGTTACTATGAGAGATTAATGTATTCATTTTTTTCAATAAATATTTGGTGCTTACTACATGCCAGAGAGTGCTAGAGAGAGTTCAAAACAATGTTCAAAGGAATGAGCATGATATGAGCACACAATCACAAACAGACAAATGTCAAGCAGAGAATGTATGTGGTCCTTTGAGATTATATGATGAAATGACCTGACCTAGACTGGAGAGGAAAGTTTCTCTGAGGAAGCAGTGACCAAGATGAGATCTGACGTATGAATAGAGCAAACTAGGCTAAGGACAGGGGCATAAGATAGTTGTAAAACACTCCACTTAGAAATAATAGCAAGTGCATGGACTTCATGTTTGAGGGGGCATAGCATATTTGAAGAACTGAAAGTTGAATGGAGAGTGAGCTTAAGAGTGTTGAAAGATGTGGTTAGAGTGGTGAGCAGGGGCCAGACCATACAAGTCCATGTAAACCAAAACAGATTCTAAACAATGGAAAGATAGGGGATAATTTGTGTGTGTGTGTTTTTGTTCACAATGCTAGATCCCCAATATTTAGAATAAACTCAGTGGACATTTGGTGAGTGGATGAATGAAATCATGTATGCCAACTTGTTTTTCGCATTTAAGGAATGAGTTAGAGAAAAATAAGTCCTTCTTGGGCCGTTCTTTTATATTTTCTGAATGTATCACCACATTTCAAAAGTCCACCTAAGTACGCAACTTATTGTCCATCCTTATATTAAATCCCTCATCACTTGAATATTTTTTCTTTGCAATTAAAAAAAAATCCTAACCTAGCAGCTGCATTTAGCTCAGTACATGCTTTCTTTCCTACATCGCTCAATCCTGATCATCCCAGTCATTATCTATTCCCTATTGCCTTGTATTATTTTTATTTGTAGGGCATATTACTATCTGAAATTATGTATATGTGTTTTAAAGTTTTAATGTATGTTTAGAATACATGAAGAGTAGAGATGATCAGTCCTAGTGCAGGTACTAATGTTCTTCGTTAAATTATACATTATGCTCTAGTTCCAGTGAGTTCCAGAGTGTGGTCAGACCGTGACGTGGTGAGGAGCAAGGGGTCTGAAGCAAGACTGCCTGTAGTTGAATCTTGGCTCCTCCTCTTATAAGCTGCATGAACTTAGTCAAATTACTTACCCTATCTGGGCTATGTTTAATGATACCTTTCACGTAGGGTTTTTTTTTGAGGATTACATTTTTAAAATACATATAAAGCTCTTAGAACAGTACCTGGCATGTAGTAAGCATTCAGTATTATTATCACCACGTCTGTCTTCCAAGTAGCAGTGAATGATCTTGTTTTCTGGTTGATTTACTGTGTGGAAGGGAGTATATGGTACAGGATTGTTGCAATCTTTATTGCATCTTTCTATCCCTCTAGGTCCAACTATAATTCTACCCCAGTCTCCTTCCTCCCCTACCCCATTTTCTTCCACATTGCCTGATAGTGTATATTTTTTAGTTTGCTTTTTCTGACAGTACTTTTCTAACTATATTTTATGTATCTCCTATAGCTGTGGTCTGGTCAGTAGATAAATTAAAGAGAATTTCTCTTTCATACTTGATGCCATACCTTTATACATGCAACTCAAAGCTACATTGTCTGCTTTATTGTTCATATTTTATTGTTAAATTACATTTAGTTTATTACCAACCAAAACCCCCAAATTCACCTCATCCACATTTGATTGTGTTGCAATTTCCCCCCTTCATTTATTACATGTATTGATGGCTTAATATATTATCATATGCCATGATTTGTAATGGACACTAGATCCATTCTTCAAGGGGTTTAGAATTTCCTGGGATGCCAGGCATACAAACAGAGACTTGTAATAAAGTGTTATTGTGACAATTGTTATAATAAATATGTGCAAAGCTGAATGCTAACACAGAGGAAGGACACCTAACTCTCATAGTTAGAGAGAGGGGAGGGTATGATAATGAATATGGTGGTGGTAGGGTGGTTGGGAAGAAGTCAGAGTAATGCACATGGAGGAGAGAATGTTTGTCATAAGCTGTACATAAGACCCCAGCCACCAAGAGTGTGGGAGGGACAAACTATTTCAGAAGAGGGTACGGCTTGTAATGTAAAATGAACCAGAATGGACACTTCAGGAGCTACATGTTGTTGAGGGCGATAGAGCATAGACAGCATAAGGAGGAGTTGGTGGGGGGAGATGCTGATTAGGCAAACAGGTATCAGGTCCTGAATGGCTTTCCATGTCACAGTAGAAAGTGAATCCTTAATCCTATAGCATTAAAGATTTTAAATTAGGGAAGGACATGATTAGATTGATGTGATTTTAAAGAACACCAGGCTGCTCACCTGTATAGTGTGATCTGTGAATTAAAGGAAGTGAGACTAGAGGTACAATGACCAATGGAGAGGCTATTCCTTGTCACACAAGTAAGAAAAAAATGAAGTCCTGATGAAAGCATGGCCTTAGAAATGGGAAAGAAAGGAAATTTTTGAGAGATTTAAATGGTAGATATGGCCTGGCTGGTGTGGCTCAGTAGTTGAGCATCGACCCATGAACCAAGAGGTCCTTGGCCAGGGCTTATGCCAGGGTTGCAGGCTCGATCCCCAGTAGGAGGCATGCAGGAGCATCTGATTGATGTCTCTCTCTATCATAGATTCTTCTATCTATCCCTCTCCCTTCTTCTCTCTCTAAAATAAATAAAAACATTTTTAAAAAGATAGATATGTATTGAACACGTGGGCACTTTGATGGTAAGATCCTCTGGACTTGATAATCAGCTGTATGTGGCAGGGAACAGAGGAGCTGAGGCTCAGCCCTAGGCCTGAGGGACTGAGTATATAATGATGTCATTAAGAAGAGTAGGAGATGGAGAATTGATTCAGGAGAGGAGAAGACCTATCACCTTTGAGTACCTATGGGACATATAAATGGAATGCAACTGTAGGCAATTGGCTTCTGTATAAGGAACACATTAGAGAATTTTGTGCTAAGAAGTGAACCTGTGAATCTTACATCTATAGAAGTCAGTTGAAACATTGATATGCATTAACTCAACCAAGAAAGGGCTGAGGGTAAATCATAAAGAGATCCTAACATAATAGAAGCATGGAGAAGGGTAGCCCTAGAACATGATTTTGAAAGAAATGTCAGTTGGGGAGTTGGCTAAGACCCAGGAGAAAGTGGTGGCATAAGAACTATGTCAGAGAGTTTACAAAATATTTTGTAATATTAAGTGGTGTTGGACATGGCTATAGAAAATGTGCTTTTCTATTAAGAGGAGTCCAGAGCAGGTGCCCCTCTAGGTGGACTGCCTCCTTTTGGAAAAAGCTGCCTACATCAGAGATCAGGAGAGAGTGTCCTTCCATCTTTGAGGCCTAGGCCTAGGAGGCCCTCATATTTCACATTCCTGTTGAGAGTTGTGACTAGTTTGAATAGGGAAAAAATTTCTTCTTTCTTTTTAGAGAAAAGAAATTAGGTAGAAATGACTTTTTTCTGCAGTGTTTAAACAGAGGTACCATGTTTTCTTTTAAGAATTTTAGTTAACTAGAGAACAACAGCAACACTGTTTTTTGTTTTTTTTTTCCATTTAACCCTGAGTTTTCCATGCATTTTGGCTATGGGTTTCATTAGAGCAGAAGCAAAGCATGTTTATCTTAATGTCCCCAGGGCCCAACCTAGACTCTTGGCTTATAGAAAGTATCAACAAATACTTATTTTTGCCTTTCTTGTTTATGGTTACATAATTTCAATTTTTAGGGCTTCCAGGTTCTTTTGAATCTTCTACCTATCAACATCTCATGTCATTGAATTATACCAATTCATCTTCTGAGGTTTATTAATGCTACTCTTTTGATCTGCCTAAAGTTTAATATCTTTTCTCTCTCCCCAAGTGTGCAAGTGAAATGAGAACTTATCTTAAGGCTTTATTTATGCCACAGCATCGGAGAGTGGAAGTTGAAATAGAGCCAGGCTTAAGGACATCAGGGTTGAAACAAAAAAACTGCCAGGATACTTCTGCTGCTCTTTCACTTCCATAAGGGCTTCTATTTCTGCTTCTCTTTGTTTTCTTTCTCTTTCTTTCAAGTCTTTATTTAGAAAAATTTCAATTATATAGAGTATAGTATAACCAAATGCCTTTTTAACCTTTTTACCTTAACTGTCAAGAACTTTATGATGCCATAATTTAGAGTCTTATTAATGTAACATTGGTTCCACTACCCTAACCAATTCCTCCATGTTGGTCAGAAATAAGCTCAGAGTAAGTTTTGGAAGATTCCTTGCATTCCTTCTGGGAGACAGAATTAGCACTAACGATGTCATGAGACTTGGAGGTGGTGGTCAGATGAGAGGCTTCCGGATCACTGCTCTATCTTCCATCCTCTTATCAGGAATGCATTTATCCTCTTTTCCCAGGTGGCTTATTACATGCTTCCAAAAAACAAAAAAAAAAAACCCAAAAAAACAACCAACAAAACAAAACAAACACACACACACACACACACACACAAAACAAAAAAACCCCAACAAAACAAAACAAAACAAACACACACACACACACACACACACACACACAACACCAACTATGGGACCTATTGAATGAAGAAAGCCTATGCTATATTTCCATTTAGATAATGTTATATTTGGAATTTTAAGCTTCTCAACAAAATATGATTTTGCTGCTGTTCCCTTTTGATATTCTTTTCTATGACTATTGCTGGAGGATGATAAGATTTGGCAGGTTATGTACCTATTCAAGGTTAATTCTTCACTTTCTCAGAGCTCTACAAATTTAGTGCTTATTATGACTGTGGTGGGAAGTAGTGGAACCATGACATTTGCCTGTTCTCCCCGTATGCACAGAAGTATTTCCTGTGTGCTTGCCTGTGAGATCAGGATTCTTTTTTCAGAAATTTTGCTATTCATAGCTATTTTAAAGTGAGAAATAAAAATAAATCTTGTAGAGGAAAAGTTTTATAAGAGAAGAAATAAAATGTCTGAACTCATCACCCTATTTTTATACTCTGTATATTGCATTTGAACATTATTCTCCTTTGTTTTTATTCTGTGCTATTTAAACTGCACTTATGAAAAGAAATTGGGTCTTTCTTAGCTAATGAAATGATTTGTGTAATAATTGACAAATACCTTATTTTTGAGTAGGAAGGAATCAGCATTTAAAAACCTTATAATTTCAGCTTTTTTGTTGATGTAAATAAAGTTAGAGCTATATTATGATCATGTTTTTAGTTTATAAGTGGTTGATGATCAAGTTCATGAAAGTGAGCCATTGCACTGTTTTATTTTCTTAAAGAGTGTCTCATTTCTTTTCAGGGAATCAGCAGTCTCTTCAGTTCTTTAAAAGTGGTGCGTCTCTTGCGACTAGGCCGGGTTGCTAGAAAATTGGACCATTACCTGGAGTACGGAGCAGCAGTCCTCGTGCTCCTGGTATGTGTGTTTGGACTAGTTGCCCACTGGCTGGCCTGCATATGGTACAGCATTGGGGACTATGAGGTCATCGATGAAGCCACGAACACCATCCAAATAGACAGTTGGCTCTACCAGCTGGCCTTGAGCATTGGGACTCCATATCGATACAATAGCAGTGCAGGGATATGGGAAGGAGGACCCAGCAAGGATTCACTGTACGTGTCCTCTCTCTACTTTACCATGACAAGCCTTACAACCATAGGATTTGGAAACATAGCTCCTACCACAGATGTGGAGAAGATGTTTTCGGTGGCCATGATGATGGTTGGCTGTAAGTATCTTGCTTTCTTTAAACCATTTTTCTTCTTTACAAACGATTGTTGTTGGCAGTTGTCCAGGCTCTAAGTTCCGTCAGGATTAAAATGAAACTGCTTTGTTTTCAGAAAGGTGTTTAATCCATATTATTTGCATTGGTTTACTTTTTATTCATCTTTAGAAAATAAAAAAATGCAAAATAATGTATCTTACTTTTTAGAATATATTAACACATTTAAAACAGTATGGATAGAGCGATACAAACATTGACATGGAAACTGCTATTTTATTCTGTTCACAGTAGCAGAGCTCATTCCAAGGGAGACCAGTATCTAGACAGGCAGCATCTGGCGCATCCCACAGGTTTCGTTGGCAATGCATTAAATTCCAGAAAAGCAGACAGGAGCTGTTGTGGGATACATTGTTTAGAAAAAATTTTATCTAGTAATAGAATTGCTGAATTAAAGTTGATTTCTGGATACAGTTTTATGCAGGTTTTACAATTAAGACTAGTAAGAAAGGTTTATAAATCTAATTTCCATTACAAACACTCTAGGTTGGATATATGCCTATTTGAGAGAATGCAAGGATTAGTAAATATAAACCTATTCAGCAATGACAAGAGTAGCTAGGATTTAGCATGCGTACCTGAGTACTAAATGCATTGAGAGTGTTCTTGGGAGTAGAATGTTCTCTAAAGCAGCCAAAGACCATGTATTCTACACTCAGAGAGACCAGATGATGACAGAAGATCAGATCACTAAGGAAATACATACCCAAGAAGCTGTTGTAAAAGATCTTAGGGAGTAGTCACCACTATTCACACCTTCAAATTGACTTAGGTGATTTGTCCAAATCTATTTCTGATACCTAAAGTAACCTTAAGATCATTGTACTGGAGTTTTGATTAGTGTTATTAGCAGCAGGTAAGCCTTTGGATCCTGGTCATTGGTTTTTTGTCTAAGGCATCCTTTTTAAGGTTTCACATTGCAGGGTTTTACATTTTGACTCTGATGGGAAAGATGTTAGAATCCAGGAGTGTCAGCTGGCCTGTGAAGGCTCAATATCTTGGGTTTAAGCAAAGTAGTTTTCAGAGTTCCCAACTTCTGAGAGCTATTGGAGCGCCTAGGCTAGTAGCTGTTTAGCTTCTGTCCCTCTACCTCCTTTGTACAGGTATGGAAAAAGAACTCATGGGTTCTATTTGCTGGTTAAAGGTAACAGAGGGAGAATGAGAATTCCAAGTGTTGTTTGCTCCAGAGGCTTTTAGGAGAAAAAAAATGTTCTTACATACAAGGAGATCCTGATGATTAATTAAACTGTTGCCTATGTACCAAAATGGTAAGATGTATTGTCAAAAAGGTGCTTTATAAATTCAGAAGACAACATTTTGTCAAATGTAGTATTTATTGCTATACTACTTTTAATATTTAATTAATTTTGCCTTACACATGAGCATAATTTGATTTTTAAAAAATTTATTTCAAGTAATTATATATTCACTGGAAGTTGCAAAGATAGTACAGAGAGGGCTTTTGTGTTCTCCACCTGGTTTCCTCCAGTAGTTAAACCTTATACATCTCTAGTACAAGACCCACACTGACATTGGTGCAAGGTGTGTGTATAGTTCTGTGGTGATCTATCACATGGGTAAATTCCTGTCATTACCACAGAAATCAAGATACAGAATAGTTCCATCACCACAAATATGTCCCTCATGTAACTGATCTATAGTCACACCCACCCCTTCCCCAAAGCATGCCTAACCCTTGGTAACTATCTGTTCTTCATCTCTATACTTTTTTTTTTAATTTTGGGAATGTTATATACATGGAATCATACAAAATGTGACCTTTTGAAATTGGCTTTTTCCACTTAGCATAATCTCCTGGAGATTCTTCTAAGTTGTTGAGTATATCAATAGCTCCTTCCTTGATATATCTGAGTAGTATTTCATGGTTTGGATATACTGCTGTTCAACTGTTCATCTATTTAGGGGCATTTTGGTTGTTTCCAGTTTGGGGCTATTAAAAATAAAGCTGCTATGAACATTCACGTACAGCTTTCTGTTTAGACATAAGCTCTCAGTTCTCTGGGATAAATACCCAGGAATGTGATTGCTGGGACATATGGTAAGTGTATATTTAGTGTTTCTTTTAAGAAATTGGCAAACTATTTTGCAGAGTGGATATACTAGCATAGTTACATTTTTCAGAAAAGAATAATAGGAAAATAAAATCTATGGAGAGTTTAAGGGCACCATTATCATTTTGTTTCTCAGGCCCCAAACCTGGAAATTATCCTAGATACCTGTTTTTATCATGTGTTTCACCTAATCATAACAAGCTCTGCTGGCTTTACCTTCAGAATACATTTGAATCTTTCCATTTCCAAACCTGCCGCCCAAGACCAGGTCACCACCATCACTGGCCTGAACGTTTGCAGTAATCTCCTATGTGTTCCTTCTGTTTCTACTGTTGTCTCACATCTCTACCCACAGTGGCCCTTTTAAGTAAATGAGATCACATAATTTAAGTAAATAAGATCACATCCTCTGCTCAAATCCCTCCTGTGTTTTTCAATGCACATAAAGTAAAATTCAGATTTTCTATGCCTGCTATCAAAGCCTTAATGGTCTGACCCCTTGTCTGCCTCACCCACTTCACTTTCTCCCCTTGTTTATTCTACTCCCTCCGTGTGAGGTGTGAGCCATCTTGATGTCTCGACACAGCAAGCTGAGTCCTGTCTCAGGGTCTTTGTGTTTGTTTTCCCCACTGCTTGTAACACCCCTGCCCTGTATTATGTCCTGCATTCATGCAGACCTATACTCAAATTTCCTCTTCAGAAATTCCTCCCAGTGCTGCTCTACTAGAAAAACCACCTCGATGCCAACCACCTTTGTTCTCTGCCCTTTTTCCTTTTTCTTCTTCATTGTATGGACCAAGTCCTGAAACCACATTGACTCTGTTTTTCTTTTCCATCAGTTGTAAGCTCCATGAGAGCAGTTGTTTACACCCAACTTGTAAACAGTTTTTAATATCATGCTCAATCTATACTTGTATAAATGAATGAAGTTGGAGATGTCCCTGATGGTCATAGTGAGGTTCTCCTGTCCTTCAGTCCACTCCAGTTAGGTCTCTGACGAAGATACATGCCAGAAAAATGCAGTTTTTGAATTTTGGCCCCAATTCCTTTGTGGAAGCCTTGGTGAGCTCATCTGTATTGTCTGCCTTTGGGAGTGCAGTGGTCCCTTTAGCTGGATTTTGCCCCACCCCAAGTCTCTCGATAGGCCTAGTCAGTAGGAGCTGGTCAGTAGAAGCACCAACAATTCCTTCACCACTTTTTACTATTTACCTCCAGAATCTACCTACATTGGAAATTTTCACATAGATTCAGTCGAGTTTTCAAAATTTCATTTGATTCAGAATTGGTCCCATTCCTTCTTGACTTCATGTGTGGCCAATTATATTGCTATATGTACATTTTCTTCTTCTCTTTTCCTTCAGTTCCTATCTTGATTTTATGATGAAGACCTGGTCTTAAAGTTAGGCCTTTTACTGAGTTTTTGCTATATCCTTTCAACATCTGAGTGGTTGTTTTCTGTTTAGAAACCAATTTCTGACATCTTTTGCCTGTTGATTTAGGTTTTCTTTTTATGTCTCTGAATAAATTTCAGTTGCTATAGCCAGAGTGTTCCTAGGAGATGCCTTTTAATTTCCTTCTTCGACCTGGGTCGTTAGTAATTTTATGGCATGTTTCCTTTGCAACAACCTAAGAAGATAATAGAAAACTGTCAAGACCTGTGCAGTGTTATAGTAACTTCCCACAATTTCAAAATTTATTAGATACACATGCACAAAACATCAACCAAATTGGCAGTTGTAGCTGTTTGCAATCTTAGTTTAATTTTTTTTCCTACAATAACGCCAAGGAAAATAGACAAAACAAACCACCAGTGTTCCCAGAACCACCCAGAACCAGTATGTGTTATCAGCCATAGATGTAGCCAGGGGATTTAGTGGTAGTAGTGTGGAGAGAGAGAGAGAGAGAGAGAGAGAGAGAGAGAGAGAGAGAGAGAGAGAGATTGGGAAGGGGGGAAAGTGAAGGAGAAAGAGAACAGAAAGGCTGATGATTTTGGTTGTGCTGGGATTCTAGTCAATCCCTGCTGGCTGTTTGAGAAGCACCACTTGTAATCTTATAACTGAGAAAAATGTTTTATCAGAAGATGGTTGGAGCTAAAAATCACTTTTATTCTGTTGAGGAAAATAATCACTACTTGTAAATGATAGCCTCTTTTTCTGAAGAAAGTCACCTGAAAGTTTCGTGCCTTCCAGCAATATTTAGAAATTTCAACGGCAGCACGTTCAGTTCCTGGGTCCTTTCTGACAAATCTTCAAGTAAGATTTATGACCGTGGCCTCCCTTCAATTCTAGTCTCCTGGTGTCTCCTTTTGATCCCTTCTGTGTCAGCAAGATCGCAACATATTGTCCTTCCCTGCTACCGAGGACTTTTTTTTAGACTAAATCCTTTGTTCCTACATTTGCCCAAGGTGGAGAATCCTCCTGCTCAGATTCCAGAACTGGAAGGTTGTTTGGATCGTCTCAAAATATGTCTACCACCATGGATTTCCTACCTCAAATTTATCTGTTTTCAGTGTTAGCATGCTCTGTGCCTTGGCTATACTGCACGGCTCTGGTAGTAGCCATCGCCATTCCTGGATAGTCACCGCCCCCATTTCTCTTTATCTGCCCATTCACGAATGAACCTGACTACTCTGCTGATGGTCACGAAATTCACTACCCAAGGGCTTTTCTGAAAGAGGATATTTTTGCAGTTTATTCTGCAGCACTTGTGGAAAATAGCATTTTTTTAAGATCAAGATGTGGGTAATCTCTTCGTTAATTTGCACAGTAAATACTTAATGATGCCTTTCTGAAATGTTTTTAAATCCATTTCATTGATATAATCTCATTATTGAGCCCTTAATAATTTTTTTTTCTAAAGATTAGCACACTGACTGATTTTACTTCTGTTCAGAAAGGACCTTATTGATCTGATGATTTGTTTTGGTGTTTATAAAAGAAAGGAATGGGAGTGTGGAACTTTTTGATATGATTATCCTTTTGTCTTAATGTACTTGATGAATCCTCTTCTAAATATTTAGCAAGAAAATAATGCTTACTTAGTTCCTTCTTCATTACTAAAGAATCACATAATTGTATTTTAGTTTAATCCAACCATTATAAAAACTATATTTTTCCATCTTTTATTAGAGTTTAATAAAAAAGAAACATAAAATAAAAATAGAAGTTATGAATAACTTTTGGCCATAATAATTTGTGTTCAACCGTCAATTTCTCTCTCTAAATATACATATATTTCCTTCTTCTATATATAATTTATTTGCATTATTTTTAAACACTATTAAATAAATTTAATAAACATGTAAACAGCATATTTCAAAAGACTAGGTTAGACTTTGGGTATTTATAGGGTGGGGGTAAGTAGGTTTACACGTTGTTTGTATGGAAAGTACTACAATAAGTAAGTAATAAGAAGAACAAACTCTGTTTCACGTATTCACAACTGTAAACTTACTTCTGCCCCACTCTGTGTTTTACTTAAAAGCATTTTTACTCTTTCATTTGTTGCCTGCTTAGTTGTTAACCTTAGGCAGCCTGACTAACATGGTATTTGATAATCAGAACCTGTCCTGCTAGGATGCTATTCAAACTAAGTCTTTAAAAGTAAAACGAAGCAAAACCAGGAGCTATAAATACGAAATTGCCGAGGTTAAATTGGTAGACAGGACACCCAGTCATAATAATGCTAATTGCAGTTTTAAAATTGGATATAATTGATGATAGCTTGGGTAGTGTGAGAACTTTCTGTAAATGACTGGTACAGTGTATAATGCAGAAGCAAATGTTTAGTACATTTAGAAGTATAGCAGGGCCATCTGCCAGTGGGATGTGTATGAAGGGAAATTTGAATCTCCACGTAGGTGGTTAAGTGCTGCCGGGGAGCACTTAGTTACACACTGGCCACTCAGCATCATGCAGAGGAGACTCATGCCACGCATTGCATCATATTCTCCAGTTGATGAGCTCATTTAGCATCCTCTGTGGAGTTGAGATGAAAGCCAAGCTGAGATGATGGGCATTTCCCTTACCCTTCTCCATAGGAAGAGGAAATAAAGAGAAGCTAGTGAGACCCAGAGAGTGGGAGAATCTACATATATGAAAAGCTAAGTGACCAACCGTATGTCTGTCCAACTGACTGACCGACTGACCGACCGGCAATTTAAAAATAAATGTTGACTGGTGCATCCCGATACATATAAAGCTCTCACTGGCGCCAATTGCACGTAATCAACCGGCTGATACATATGATGCACACTGGCAATTGATCAAAACCTCTTGATAGCGGTTTTAATTTAGGAATGGATATTATTGAAATCCCCAATGAAATGATTTGTAAAGGATCTATTATTTTTTTTAATATATTTTATTGATTTTTCACAGAGAGGAAGGGAGAGAGATAGAGAGTCAGAAACATCGATGAGAGAGAAACATCGACCAGCTGCCTCCTGCACATCCCCCACTGGGGACGTGCCCGCAACCCAGGCACATGCCCTTGACCGGAATCGAACCCGGGACCCCTCAGTCCGCAGGCCGACGCTCTATCCACTGAGCCAAACTGGTTTCGGCAAGGATCTATTATTGAAGCTACCTTTGGAAATAGTATATCTATAGATAATATTGAAAATATATCTGAATGTGCGATTCTTTGTCCTAAAAATTAGCACGTTCATAAATTGAAGAAATTTGGGATATACTCAATGGAGATTTTCACACCTGTTTGAGTAATGATTCCATCGATTCAACGGTTGATGCCGAAAAGGAAAATTTTCCCATCGAATTTCTTAATAGTATTACTCCTTCGGGAATGCCATGTCATAAATTAAAATTGAAAGTAGGTGTAATCATTATGCTACTGAAAAATCTTAATAGTAAATGGGGTCTTTGTAATGGTACTAGATTTATTATCAAAAGATTACGACCTAACATAATCGAAGCTGAAGTATTAACAAGATCTGTGGAAGGAGAGGTTGTTCTGATTCCAAGAATTGATTAGTCCCCATCTGACACTGGCTTCCCATTTAAATTAATTTGAAGACAGTTTCCCGTGATGCCAGCATTTGCAATGACTATTAATAAATCACAAAGAAAAACTCTAGAAAGAGTAGGAATATTCCTACCTGAACCCGTTTTTGGATATGGTCAGTTATATGTTGCTTTCTCTGGAGTTTGAAGAGCGTGTGACATTAAAGTTAAAGTTGTAAATACTTCATCACAAGGTAAATTAGTTAAGCACTCTGAAAGTGTTTTTACTCTTAATGTGATGTACAGGGAGATATTAGAATAAGTTTAATCAATTTATCAGTCATTGTTTTTATCAATGTTGCTTTTATATCATGTTTTTGTTGTTTTTATGTCATGTTTTTACATAATGTCTTTGTTGTTTTTATATCATGTTATTGTTTATTAATCAATTTATATATTATTTTCATATACATTTTACTAATTTTCTTTCATCTCTGGCACTTCTATTATAGAAAAAGGGAAAATAGCTATATTAAAGTATTTTGTATTTTAATTTTATAATACTATATTATATATACTATTTTGACATGTAATTTTTTTGCAGTAATGTAATTACCGCACGAATCTTTTTTCTAATTAATCTCCTTTCAATGTGCATGAATTCATGCACTGGACCACTAGTATAAAATAAGTGGAGGAGAAAGGCCTGTGTGACCTTGGATAGTCTTTGAGTCTCTCTAAGTTTTATTTTTTTAAATTGTGAAATATAGGAGTTAAAATAAATGTCTTTTAAGGCCCCTTTCAGTGTTAACATTCTACATATCTAAGATTCTGTTAGTGAACTTCTGCCACTGTCCATAGAGTTGGGCTGGTGGTGTTGGAGATGAGGTTAACATGGAAAAGAAGTATGTGTAATTTAAAGGTTTTAGGGCTTTTCACGTGGATTGCATACCTTGTTTTATGGAGAGTAAGGTGTCTTGTATGGAATATGTTCAGTAAAGAGTTAAGAAGGGAGACTGCCAGGGAATATTAGAGAAAAGATAGGTTTTGAAAAGATAAGTGTTTTTTCATATAGAAATTAGGAAGCTAGGAAGACTGGAATGCATTTGCCTCAAGGGCAGAGAAAGGGGGCTGGGGAGAGTGGGTACACCATGCCAGTGGGGACTGTGAATGCTGTTTGGCCCAGATGGATATCCAGGTGGGTTTAAAAGTGAGTTGTTACCCTTTTCCAATTCTAAAATAATTCCTCTGCAGATTTTAGTATGAGACTCAGATACAATATCAAGTTATATGTTAACTTTTCCTTTCCCTTGCCATTGTGGTGTGGGTAGGAAATGGAGTGTGAACATGCCAATTTTCATTTCTGGTTTTAGTTTTAGCCAGATGGAGAGTGCTTTAAGTTTAATGTTTATTTTGGAAACTGGGTCAATTCTTTGTGCCTACTTTACCCCTGCTTGTAAAAAAAGATTTTTCCTTTTTCCCCCCTTGTTTTTTAATGAGCTGAGTATCCTGTGAGGAAAACATTTTGTGGAGCCTAAAGTACAGGGTTATAGAAACCTTTTTCATGGTTTAGTAGTTTCAGGTATGTAGTCCAATAGTTAAAATTAGACCAAGAGATGTGCATTTTAGCTCCTGTTTCTTATTCAAAGGAGTACTTGTATCTTTTTCAGGAATGTTCATTTGTACTCATGTTTCTTTTTATGCCTAGTCAAATTTTCACAAAGGCCTCTCAGATTCTGTTAAGGTTGAGTTTTCCCAAACAACAAAAAGAAATTTTCTCAGCGGCCTATTAAGTAACCTGGTCTCTTTGCTTGGTCTCTGGAACTACCTGTGTCTCTGTATCACTCAAAACTATTTAATTCATTCAGCATTTTCTCAAGTGTTCTAATAGGTATTGGTATTAAGGAAACAAACTAGATAGTTCCCGGCCCTCAATAAGTTAGCGGTAAGTGAGTGTCTGACAAGGAAATCATGGAATCCTCTCTTTTTCTCCCATTTTCTCCATCCCCATCCCATCTCTCTTTATACTGTAAGCCAGTGGTCGGCAAACTCATTAGTCAACAGAGCCAAATATCAACAGCACAACGATTGAAATTTCTTTTGAGAGCCAAATTTTTTATAAACTTAAACTATATAGATAGGCACATTGTTATTAACTTAATTAGGGTACTCCTAAGGCTTAGGAAGAGCCACACTCAAGGGGCCAAAGAACCGCATGTGGCTCGCAAGCCGCAGTTTGCCGACCACGGCTGTAAGCTAAGAGCTAAGACTATGAACAGGTGAATAGAGAAGCGGGGCTAAACTATAAGGCTCGTAAATGCAGGTTTTGTATTTGTCCTTTTTTTAAAGATAGAATTTTTATCTTAATGTGTGGTTAAGTTTTACTTTATTAAATATATTCTTATTGATTTCAGAGAGGAAGGGAGAGGGAGAGAAAGATAGAAACATTAATGATGAGAAAGGATCATTAGTTAGCCCCTTCCTGCTCTCCCCTCGCTAGGAATTGAGCCTGCAACCCAGGCATGTGCCCTGACCAGGAGTCAAACTGGTGGTCTCTTGGTTCTTGGCTCAGTGCTTAATGCTGAGCTATACTGGCTGGGGTCTTCTTCTTCATTGTATATTTAGCATAAAGCATTGTGCCTAATTGGTAAGTTATGTTCATTAAACATATATAGAATGAATGAATGAATGAATAAATGAATGAGTGGAAGTTCACCTAGCTCAACCTGAGGAATATAGGAAGATTTTAAGAGGAAGTGACTTAAGCTCAGACTACAAACAAAAGAGGTAAATGATGCAGAACTTAGGTACTTTCCAGGTAAAGAGATACATGTAAAGGAACAAAAATGAAATGATTTGGCCTTTTTGTGGGACTCTTTGGCTTGAGGGGAATGTAGAAGTGTATGGGGAGGAAGGAAGAAAGCAGGATGTTAAAGGTCTGCATGGCTTGATAAAGAGTTTGTCTTTTATCCTAAAGGTTATGGGATATATAAGAATTTTATTCTACAGTGTGAAAGATGGATCAGAGGAGATAAAGGCTATGGGCCAATAAATCAGTTAGAAGGCAGTTATCCAAGAAGATATAAACTAAAATGGTAGGAATATGGAAAAAGGTGTAGTTTTATATTTGGCAATATATTTTTTTCTCCTAAAGGCCAGATATGAACTCTCTAAGGTTTTGTGGAGCCTAAGGTCTCCATTACAACTACTCACCTCTGCTGTGGTGGTGCTAAAGCAGCCATGGACATAAATGAATGAGCATGGTGTGTTCCAATAAAACTTTAAACAGGGCTGGCTAGTTTTGGCAGGTTAGCCATAGTTTCCCACTATTCAGCATAGACAACATGGTTTGTGAAAGGACAATGGATTTTAGAGTCAGATAAACCTAGGTTCATTTTTTTTCAATACTTATTACGAATTTACATTTATTATCTAAACCATCATCTAGAAAATGAAGATAATAATCCCTACATTGCAGAATTATTTGGAGTACTCAAAAAGATATTGCATGGAAAGTTCCTGAAATATTTTTTACATTGTTATTGGTGAATGGATGAAGGTGTTGGATATGGTAGAAGGAAGAGTTCAAAGGACTTGAAGATTTCTGGCTAATTCAGCTCAGTGAATAACAAAATTCTTTTTTTGAGATAGAAAAGAAGGAGCAGATATTACTGGGGGGAAAGGGTAGTTCTTTTTTGGACATGTTGAGTGTGAGGGCCTGTGGGTCATTTGGTTGGAGATCTCCATATGTTCGGCATTTACATGTGTGGTTGGGGTTCCAAAGATGTGAGCCATGGAGAGATCTCTTTAGGAGTCACAGTGTAGAGAAAGTAACTGATGTCAAAAGAGTACAGGATAGAGTCAGAATGAAGCTGGCCAAGTGTGGACACTTGAGGAAGGAGAGACACAAAGAGGTTAAGAAAAGAACCCAGAGAGGAAAAAGAAAGCATGCTGACAACGGATGAGAGAACTTCAAGAAGGAAGGGGGAAGAGCAAGACCAATTGGACAGTGAGTCAGGAGAGATCTGGATGGCATTGGGTGGTCCTTCTTGACCTTCAATGAGTAGTTTCATTGAATAGTTGAAGGGGGTTTGTCTTTATGGAATCTAAAACTTTTTTTTTTTCTATGTGAGGGAAAATAATTTTATCAGTAACCATTGATCTAGTGTAGGTAGATTTTGTTTATACAGTATTTTTTTTACTGCAAATTTGCTTTTATTCTGAATCAACTTTCAAGTTCAATAAAATATATTTACATTAGATTATATCTCACTTTCTTTTTTAAAAAAATATATATTTAATTCTTTATTGTTTAAAGTATTACATAAGTCTCCTTTTCCCCCCATTGACCTCTCCCTGGCTGCCCCCACCCCCCAGCACATGCCCATACCCCCCTACTGTCTTTGTTCATTGGTTATGCTTATATGCATGCATACAAGTCCTTTGGTTGATCTCTTACCCCCTTCACCCCCACCTTCCCTCATAGGTTGGACAGTCTGTTAGATGATTCTATGACTCTGTTTCTATATTTGTTCATCAGTTTATGTTGTTCATTATTCCACAAATGAGTGAGATCATGTGATATTTATCTTTTCCCTACTGGCTTATTTCGCTTAGCCTAATGCTGTCCAGATCCATCCATGCTGTTGCAAATGGTAAGAATTTATATAAAATATATTTTATTGATTTCAGAGGGGAATGTAGAGGGAGAGAGAGATGGAAACATCAATGAGAGAGATTCATTGATCGGCTGTCTCCTGCACGCCTGAGCCTGTAACCTGGGCATGTACCCTGACTGGGAATTGAACCATGACCTCCTGGTTCAGAGGTCCACACTCAACCACTAAGTCACGCCATCTGGGCTGAAATCTTACTTTCTAAAAGAAGGTATTTTACTCAGGAGAATTTTCTTACTGATTGCTTCAAAATTATTTGGTGAGCTTCCAATAAATTCAGTATTGATTCCTATGAATGTGTATATTGCCTTAGACAGGTATTGTTACTTGGCAGGTGAAGTGGTGTTCTGCTAGACAAAAACATTGGGGGGAGGTCTTACATAATCCTTACATATGTGGTATTGAGGATCAGATGACATATGATTTTAATTTTGGTTAAAATAAAATTCTTAGAAAATTTTTTCACAGGTTGAAAGTCTAACAAATCCATAGATGAATTATTTAGAACATGTTAAAATAAATGTTATACCCAAAGGCCTCTATGCAGAGATTTAAGAATTGCTTTGGTATGCTCAGAAAGTGGAATTTTTTTTAGAGTAATTTCTAAGCCAGTTTCCAAGTGACTGCTTCTTTCCTACTTATGTAATATTTACATAAATTGTGATGACTGACTTAAGTTTCCTTGGGAGTTAAGGTTCCTGCCACAGGGTCCTGGCAATGGGCTATGTGTGTAAGTGAGATTTCTATAGGATGGCACTATATCCAAGTTGATTCTTTGGAAATACTGGAGGCTTAAAAATATTCTCATTGAAGCTAACTCTGGAACTGCCTTTTTGATTCTATGTGTGTAAGTGAGATTTCTATAGGATGGCACTATATCCAAGTTGATTCTTTGGAAATACTGGAGGCTTAAAAATATTCTCATTGAAGCTAACTCTGGAACTGCCTTTTTGATTCTATCTTCTTTAAAGTTGAATTTATGTTTAACAACTCCCAAAAGACTTAATCTGTGACGATCTAATTTCAGAGCCTTATGGATTTAAAATGAATGTAAGGGAAAGACACACTCATGCCTCTGATTAGACTTTGGCAAAGGAGACAAGTTGACTCTTCTAATTATCCAAGTTGATTCTTTGGAAATACTGGAGGCTTAAAAATATTCTCATTGAAGCTAACTCTGGAACTGCCTTTTTGATTCTATCTTCTTTAAAGTTGAATTTATGTTTAACAACTCCCAAAAGACTTAATCTGTGACGATCTAATTTCAGAGCCTTATGGATTTAAAATGAATGTAAGGGAAAGACACTTACACTCATGCCTCTGGTTAGACTTTGGCAAAGGAGACAAGTTGACTCTTCTAATGAGACTTTAGGGTGGAAACCATGGATTTTAGGAAATTTTCTCATTGCCTATGAGTTTGCCTGTTAGATTCTTTAGAAAAGGCCTTAAAGAACCCCCATAGGAGGTGTGATTCCCCAACTCTGTGCCCTTAGGAAGGCCTCCCTAGAGAGTAACATAATTTGTTCAGGCCCCATACATACTCTAACACTCTAGATTCCATCGTCCCTTGTCCTTTTGCTGAACCAT